>NC_088409.1:19146087-19343587 GCF_034236695.1 Oncorhynchus nerka
TTGGTGAATAAGTATAGAAATCCACTGTGTTCTGCCTTCATGGTGATGCTTTCTGATTATGTTTGTGGGATGCTTCCTGGCTGTGTAGACTCTAGAGCGTCAAATCTTTCTTATTGCGTGTGGACCCTGACCTCTAAACAAAACACAATAACATGACAGCGTGTAGGGCATGTTATGTAGTATCACGGTGATTGTCTTTAAAGTTTGAAGTGCTCAATGCTGTCACGTGTAAGACAAGGTTCCATTACAGACACTGTCTGGACTAGACATTGAATTATCAGACTAACTCTGAGATTTGAAGTAGTCCATCTCTTGACATTGTTGATATGCTGACTAGTTACTAGCTAATTACCAGGCACAAGGCTGATTTATTGTAGTGGGCATAATCTGTGAATGCTAATCCTATACTACAAAATTGACCTTTTACACCTCTGCTTTGGGTCAAAGGTGTTGATGTAAGTGGGCACATGTCTAGCCCTTTCTAAAGGGAGCTTTGACACCAGGAAGCATCATTGTGTCTGTCTGGAGACTCAGCAGCTCTGGTGCTGGCAGGGCTGAGCAGACAAAGGCAGGGGTAAAGCCGGCTGACTGACACAGGCACATACTGGGAACGTCAGAACTCACTCCCACACACTGGGACTGGTGGACACAGTCATGAGCTCAGCAGGTTGAGGCCTACTGCAGTCTGGTACCCTGGGCTCTGGGACTGGGACCTCCCCTTGCAGCTTGTGGCTGCTAACAGGATAATAGCAAGGACCTCCCCCCTCCTGGTTCAGCTACACTCCTGACTGCACTGGAGCTGCTCTATTCGTCACCATGAGAGAGAGAGAGAGAGAGAGAACAGCGAGCCAGAAGCCTACCATTTGTGCATAAACTGTCATAACATAGGCTACACGCTCAGTCACAGACAAGTCATATTAGGGGTCAAGTCCTCTGTACTGAAAATGTATGCCATGAACCATTTGATAAGCATTTGTGTTCTTAGTCCACACTTCCATGTCAAGGAGCTAGCGAAATGTGAATGAGTTCTTAGTCCTGTGTGGAAATGGAATGATCATGACATCACCTGTTTACCATTTGAACAATTTGTTTTCCAAGCCTTCCAAGTTCCAACCCCTTCTGTGAGGACAGCCAGGGGTTCATGAACTTTGATTTCTTGTCCAGTCTTTTCTGCCTGAGAGCTTTCAGGAAGGACAGTAGAGCAGGGCTATCCAACCTTGTTCCTGGAGAGCTACCCTCCTGTATGTTTTTGCTCCAACCCTGTTCCTGGAGGGCTACCCTCCTGTAGGTTTTTGCTCCAACCCTGTTCCTGGAGGGCTACCCTCCTGTAGGTTTTTGCTCCAACCCTGTTCCTGGAGGGCTACCCTCCTGTAGGTTTTTGCTCCAACCCTGTTCCTGGAGGGCTACCCTCCTGTATGTTTTTGCTCCAACCCTGTTCCTGGAGGGCTACCCTCCTGTAGGTTTTTGCTCCAACCCTGTTCCTGGAGGGCTACCCTCCTGTATGTTTTTGCTCCAACCCTGTTCCTGGAGGGCTACCCTCCTGTAGGTTTTTGCTCCAACCCTGTTCCTGGAGGGCTACCCTCCTGTAGGTTTTTGCTCCAACCCCAGTTGTAACTACATTTACATTTAAGTCATTTAGCAGACGCTCTTATCCAGAGCGACTTACAAATTGGTGCGTTCACCTTAAGACATCCAGTGGAACAGCCACTTTACAATAGTGCATCTAAATCTTTTAAGGGGGGTGAGAAGGATTACTTTATCCTATCCTAGGTATTCCTGAAAGAGGTGGGGTTTCAGGTGTCTCCGGAAGGTGGTGATTGACTCCGCTGTCCTGGCGTCGTGAGGGAGTTTGTTCCACCATTGGGGGGCCAGAGCAGCGAACAGTTTTGACTGGGCTGCGCAGGAACTGTACTTCCTCAGTGGTAGGGAGGCGAAACTAACTAACTAACCTGATTCCTCTAATCAACCAGCTAATTATTAGAATCTCAGGTGCGCTAGATTAGGGTTGGAGAGCCCTGCTTTAGAGAACTTAACTGAGACAAATCAAAACCAAACGTTAGTCTACTAAAAGGTAATTTGTGTAAAAAAATAAAAAGCTTTTTCAGAAAAGTGAATGCACAGAATGATTTCTACAATTACATCTATCTTATCAGATGTAAATTGTCTCTAATGGAATTTCTCTGACTCACACAGACATGCCTCATTCAGGATGTCGCTGTGATCGGAGGCCCCTTGACCTGTTATCACACTGTAGTAGAGGGCTGAAGGGGACATGTTTGTCTTTTCAACGTCTATTGAGTTACGCCTGGTGTATTAAGGTTAGGCTATGTTTCCCACGGTGGAGGCTGATCTCCATTTGTCTCATTTGGTTTTTCATCTGACTGTTTTCACTTCCCTGTTGAGTACAGTGAGTCATGCAAATGAGTCTTACTGACTTCCCTCTCTCGCAGACGGCATACAAACACTTAGAACAGAGTGGGAGATCGGTAGCAATTGTATGGTTTTCTGTACGACTCATCAGCAAGTTACCGAACCTGCTAGAAGATGATTCACAGTATTTCTATTTTAATCAATTTTTTTGATGTGTTGGCAGTGTTTAGACAGGCAGCTAATTCTGACCTTTTTTTCCACTAATTGGTCTTTTGACTAATCAGATCAGCTCTGAAAACATGTGAAAAGATCTGTGATCGGTCAAAAGTGAATAAAATATCAGAATTGGGCTGCCTGTGATATCTTTTGCTCCTTTCAAAACACCAAAAAGAGCCGTTTCTGACTCTTTTTTTTTCTGCATCGTGTTGAACATCTCCCTCACACGTACTGTGTGTCTCTGCCGGTCGGTATTACCGTCCCTGCTATCAGGAACTGAATAATTAAGCTATTGAGACTGGACCCTGAGGAACTCCATCCCCCTCCCCTCTCTCTCGTGCGTTCTCTCCCTTTGACTTCCAAAGCCCCCCCTCTTTTCATCTACCTCTTTTTAATGGCCAACCCCCACCTTTATCTCTCCCTCTTTCTGGTGTGCCAGACCGACAGCGATTGGTTGACGGGGGACATTAGTAAATCATAGAGCCTGACTGGATTGGTTGCTGAGCGAGCAGCCGGTTAATAGTGTGCATCGGTCTGTCCCCTTTTTTCCATGCACCTCTCACTCTTTCTTTCTCCACCTCTTCTTCGCACTTGTGGGATGGTCTTTGGGAGATACATGGCTATCTGGAGATGCATAGATTCTGAAACGCACTGTGGAAGCTTAAAACCTAGGATACCCCTCCAGTAAGAACAGAAGTTACCCTGCCTGCAGTGATTCTTCCCAGTTATGGAGAAGGGGGAAGGAGAGCATGTGCTGCAGACGGTAAGTCTGTTTACATCTGTGAGGAGAGATGAAGAGCAATCGGGGGAGACAGGAAGTAAGAGGGGAAGATTAACAAGACGGAAAATAGTTTCTATTCAGCGTTTGGTAGGTTTTGCTACATCCTTGAGTCTGTTTCACTACCTTTTTTTAAATTTCACATTTTATACTCTGTGTGTGTCCTCACAAGGATAGTAAAACAAGGACATTTTTTTTTCAGTCCCTATGAGGGAAAATGCTAATTTAGGGTTAGGCATAGTGTTAAAGGTTAGTTAGGCATAGATTTAGGGCAAAAATGATTTTGGATGGGAATCAATTCTTTGATCCCCACAAGGATAGCAATACCAAACTGTGTGGCCTCAATGTATTACTTTATAGGTCTAGATTGCAATCTACAAGTAGCCAGGGGTTTAGTGGGTTCATGTTGCGTTTGTATCCATTTCTTTTCAGCTGGTTGTCCTAAAATGGAACAGGGGATTGAATGAGAACAAGAGAAGCAGTTTGAGGAACTTGGTTGGTTTACTGACTAGCGTGATACACCACTTGTTTCACTGTGAATGGTTCAATGTGAGAGTTTGAGGATATTACAGTAGAGATGACAGGTTGTGTGTTTGTGCTTGCCATTTGTTCATATTCTGATATCTCAGATGGCTTGGTGGTGATGGGGTTTTTCTTTGCATGCCTGTATATCATTATCCTGATCAAAACTAGATTAAGTGGCGGGTTCACAGAACGTTCAGATTAGGCATCAGGAGACTGTCATCAGAAAATGGAAGGGATAAGGACACCTAGTCAGTTGCACAACTGAATGCATTCAACCGAAATGTGTCTTCAGCATTTATCAGAGAGGTGAGGGGGAGCTGCCTTAATCAACGCCCATGTCATCAGCGCCCGGGGAGCAGTTGTTGGTTAATTGCCTTGCTCAAGGGCAAAACAGCAGATTTTTTTCCCAGTTTGCTGGCTCAGGGATTCAAACCAGCAACCTTTCTGTTACTGGCCCAACGCTCTTAACCATCAGCGTAGCAGTAGAGTAGAACGACTTTCCTGTTTTTTTCTGCTGTTATTTTTATCAGAGGGGTTTAGACCTACAGTTTTGTGTATAGGCCTCTTCAGTGTAATTGCGATATGGGTGTGTGTAGGCCTATGAGTCGTATATCACCCAGGCCTACCCAGAGCGGATTAAGTGTCAGCAATAGCAGCACCGGTGGGTTGTAGCCTGGAGACAGAGCTAAAGAAAGCCCCATGGGTTGTCCTCCTGACTACTTAACTGAAACAGAATAGAGGGATGTTACAGGGGCCAGTATCTCATTCATAGGATGTTACATACACTTTATAATCTCTCATTCGTATGGCACTACATACACTCATAATCTCTCATTCATAGGGCGCTGCATTCTCTCATTCATAGGGCGCTACATTCACTCATTCATAGGGCGCTACATTCACTCATTCATAGGGCGCTACATTCTCTCATTCATAGGGCGCTACATTCTCTCATTCATAGGGCGCTACATTCTCTCATTCATAGGGCGCTGCATTCTCTCATTCATAGGGCGCTACATTCTCTCAATCATAGGGCGCTACATTCACTCATTCATAGGGCGCTACATTCACTCATTCATAGGGTGCTACATTCACTCATTCATAGGGTGCTACATTCACTCATTCATAGGGTGCTACATTCACTCATTCATAGGGTGCTACATTCACTCATTCATAGGGCGCTACATTCACTCATTCATAGGGCGCTACATTCACTCATTCATAGGGCGCTACATTCTCTCATTCATAGGGCGCTACATTCTCTCATTCATAGGGCGCTACATTCTCTCATTCATAGGGCGCTACATTCACTCATTCATAGGGCGCTACATACACTCATAATCTCTCATTCATAGGGCGCTACATACACTCATAATCTCTCATTCATAGGGCGCTACATTCTCTCATTCATAGGGCGCTACATTCTCTCATTCATAGGGCGCTACATTCTCTCATTCATAGGGCGCTACATTCTCTCATTCATAGGGCGCTACATACACTCATTCATAGGGCGCTACATACACTCATAAGCTCTCATTCATAGGGCGCTACATACACCTCTCAGCACGAGGGACTTTACATAATATACGGGAACCAATGGGCACTAAAGTGACATTCATAGCAGCACATCAAATTTGGTGTCAAGTGGAAGCTGAGTAATTTATTAAGGTATACATTAATTGTTTGGCCATTTTCCATCCTGAAAATGTGGAATAGGCAAAGGATCTGATTTCTGGTGAAACAGTTGGAAAATGGGTCTTAGAAAACATCTTCCAGGAAGTCTTAAAAAGGTATTAAAATACTGTGTTGCATTCAAAAACTATTCAGACCCCTTGACTTTTTCCACATTTTGTTACGTTACAGCCTTATTCTAAAATGGATTAAATATATATATTTGTATCATCAATTTACACACTACTACATACTGACAAAGCAAAAACAGGTTTTTTGAAGTTCTTGCAAATGTATTCAGACCCTTTGCTATGAGACTTGAAATTGAGCTCATGTGCATCCTGTTTCCATTGATACATTTTTTTATTTAACCTTTATTTAACTAGGCATCATCCTTGATGTTTCTACAACTTGATTGGAGTCCACCTGTGGTAAATTCAATTGATTGGACATGATTTGGAAAGGCGCGCACACACCTGGTGTGTTTGCATACACACACACAGACAGAAGTATGTGGACACAACCCTTCAAATAAGTTGATTTGGCTATTTCAGCCACACCTGTTGCTGACGTGTGTATAAAATTGAGCACACAGCCATTAATTTCTCCATAGGCAAACATTGGCAATAGAATTGCCTTATTGAAGACCTCACTGACTTTCAACGTGGAACCGTCATAAGATGTCACCTTTCCAACAAGTCAGTTTGTTAAATTTTTGCCTTGCTAGAGCTGCCCTGGTCAACTGTAAGTGCTGTTATTGTGAAGTGGAAACGCCAAAGGAGCAACAATGTCTCAGCCGTGAAGTGGTAGGCCACACAAGCTCACAGAACGGGACCGCCGAGTGCTTAAGCACGTAGCGCATAAAAATCGTCTGTCCTCAGTTGCAACACTCACTACCGAGTTCCAAACTGCCTCTGGAAGCAACGTCTGCACAAGAACTGTTCCTCAGGAGCTTTATGAAATTGGTTTCCATGGCCAAGCACGAGCTAGCATGATCCCATTGTAGCATGTATTTGCATATTTCCGTTAGGGAGCGCCTCTGAAGCACGCGTGTGCACAGACTCAATTCGACCTTGCACTCCAATACGATGCCATTTTTTTATTACTTTGGCAAAGCGACAAGTCTATACAACTTAGTGCATTTTGTAACAGATTTTGGTTTTGGCAACAGAAAATGGTATTGTGATCGGATGTTTCATCAATGAGAATCTGCATACTGGCAGCCCAGTTTCACCTAGTTCCATCCTCTCCCACTACCTGCAACTGGACTTCCTCTCACTAACATTTGATGAGAAATGTTCTAAACGGATGCTTCAGCCTTATAGCCCCTGTGACATGTCTGTGGTTCCCCTTCTGTCTGTGCTGATGGTGTGTGTGGTTGCAGTCATGTCTTTACACGCAGGGGAGAGCGCATACATTTGCACATCCATATAATGGGAGTGAATTTGCTCGTTCCATATAATGTGGTAACGATGAGTCTCCTGGGCTAGACTTTTCAGTGTATTTTTGCATTCCAGTTAAACATTTACCTGCTCTGCTGCAGTCTACCATTGAAGACTAGACGTGTAAATGTCATGCTCTTTGTATTTGAACAATATGATTGGCTGTTCATTTCAAGCTCCAGCGAGTCACAACTTCTCGAGCAGTCGGCGTCTTGATTAGTACATGAGTACATTTCTCTACACTCACAATAACATCTGCAAACCATGTGTATGAACCAATAACATTTGAGTTGATGCCTTCACACAGCACATGCGTGCTCTCCAGAGCAAAAGAAGTGCCCATCAATCTACTAGCTGAGTTTATTTATTTTAAGGAAAGTGATTTACAAAAGTAAACCTTCAATAGTGAACATACTAGCGATACACTTGCCACTGAGTCTGCAAAAAGGAAGTTACAAAAAGACACCTAGCATTCGTCTTGGCTAGCCTACTGTCGACCTGTGGCGACATCTCTTCTGGAACATCTGTATTAAAGGGGTAGCGTCCTATTTTCAAATCTTCTCAATTACACTTCAGAAACAAATGCATGCAATTACTTCAATGCAATTATAAAGAATAGAGTAATGATTTGCATTGCTAAATTATACTACACAGCTTTTTAATACAGGTCTTAATAATCCCCAAAAGCCCAGTAATAGCTGTAATATAGAGAACATGCCAACCTACAGGCCCTGCATGACCTCAATGTATTGAACTACACCATGTCCAGGACAGTAGATGTTCTGTTCGGGACAGTAGATGTTCTGTTCGGGACAGTAGATGTTTGGCCAACAGGGGAAAAGTAAACGGCTGTTTACAGTGCTTTGATTGAAGAACAGCAAGCTTGACTAGTTTATAAAAGGTGACGAATTAACTGATTTAAAGTTGATCTTGTGTATATCCCTGCCATTTATAAATCCTATAACATAGTTCTATATCTATGGTATTGCATCGGGACAAGTCAACTAAACATCTTGTTTTTATTATCGATATGAAGTCCATTAGGACTTACCAGGCAGTGACGTTTAAAGTGAGTGACTCGTCAGTATCCTAACAAATTGCATTGTTAAGAGCGCTGCTCATTTGTCTCCCTAATTTGCATACTGGTATGCTTTTTTGAGATGTATGTTCAGATAAATTATGAAACATTAGATGGTGTATCCTCCTCACTGCAGGAACAATAGGCTAGTGGAGAAATGGCCTCACTCTAGTCCAAATCATAATAACATCAAATGTATTAAATGGTTTTAAAAGTGAATGATACCTAAATGGTATTTTCTAAGATTCATTATAGGTCTATTAATTTGTGTCAACAATGGAGTCGTCGACTGCTGCTTTCCGCTGCCCATGTTTAACACCTGTTTCATTCTCCAATCAGACCTGTATTGAAGATGGCTGGGAATTTTCTAAAAACCTGTTTTCGCTGTGTGTGTGTGTCTCTGTGTGAATATATAATCAACATTTGGAAAGTCGAGGGGTTTGAATACTTTCCGAATGCACAGTATATCCACCAATCCCCCACATGTCAATTACTAATGCTGACTAACTTTCACACAAAATACCCACCCCCAACAGACACCCATTAGTCACCCACACCAACCCCTCCTTACTAATAACTCTGCTTTTCTCCAATTTAGACTTCACAATCAACTAATCCTCCATAATACAGAGAACTACAGTAGAAGATGTAGCCTACTTGTAACACACCAACTATGACAACAAAACACAGACCATGTTTATGCCTAGCTCCAGTATATTTATTTTCCCATCATGGAGTCATGGAAAGATTTAGCAAAGGTGACTTACACTAGTTCCTTGTGCTGAGCTTGATGTTGATTCTGTTGTTGATGGGATTGGACTATATAAATAGAACACACAGTGCATTTGGAAAATATTCAGACCCCTTCACTTTAGCCAGATTTTGTTACATTACAGCCCATCTAAGATGGTTTAAATCTTTAAAAATATTCCTCAATCTATACACAATGCCCAATAATAACAAAGTGAAAACAGGTTTTTAGAAATGTTTGCAAATGTATTAAAAATATGAAGGATACCTTATTTACATAAGTATTTAGACCCTTTGCTATGTGACTCAAAATTGAGCTCTGGTGCATCCTGTTTCCATTGATCATCCTTGAGATGTTTCTACAACTTCATTGGAGTCAACCTGTGGTAAATTCAATTGGTTGGACATGATTTGGAACGGCGCACTCACACGTCTATATAAGGTCCCACAGATGACAGCGCATGTCAGAGCATTAAACTAAGCAATGAGGTTGACTGAATTGTCCGTAGACCTCCGAGTCAGGATTGTATCGAGGCATAGATCTGAGGAAGGGTACCTAAACATTTCTGCAGCATTGAAGGTCACCAAGAACACAGTGGCCTCCATCATTCTTAAATGAAAGAAGTTTGGAACCACCAAGACTCTTCCTAGAGCTGGCTGTTCAGCCAAACTGAGCAATCTGGGGAGAAGGGCCTTGGTCGGGGAGGTGACCACGAACCCGATGGTCACTCTGAAGGAGCTCTAGAGTTCCTCTGTGGGGATAAGAGAACCTTCCAGAAGGACAACCATCTCTGCAGCACTCCACCAATCAGGACTTTATGGTAGAGTGGCCAGACCGAAGCCACTCTTCAGTAAAAGGCACATAAAAGCCTGCCTAGAATTTGCCAAAAGTCACTTAAAGGACTCTGACCATGCGAAACAAGATTCTCTGGTCTGATGAAATCAAGATGTGACGCTTGGCATTCAGGCCAAAGAGTTCAATCTGGAGGAAACCAGGCACCCTTCTTCACCTGCGGTGAAGCGTAGTGGCAGCATCATGCTGTGGGGCTGTTTTCAAATCAAACAAACTAGTCAGGCTTATGGAGGTAATATGTACATGTAGGTATTGTTAAAGTTACTATGCATATATGATGAACAGAGTAGCAGAAGTGTAAAAAGAGGGGTTGGTGGGTGGTGGGACACAATGCAGATAGCCCGGTTAGCCAATGTGCGGGAGCACTGGTTGGTTGGGCCAATTAGGTAGTATGTACATGAATGTATAGTTAAAGTGACTGCATATAAGATAAACAGAGTAGCAGCAGCGTAAAAGAGGGCCTGGGGGAGGCACACAATGCAAATAGTCGGGGTAACGGCAGGGACTTCAGCGGCAGGGACTGGGAAACTAGTTAGGATCTGGGAAACTAGTTAGGATCTGGGAAACTAGTTAGGATCTGGGAAACTAGTTAGGATCTGGGAAACTAGTTAGGATCGAGGGAAACTTACCTTACAAAAGCTTACCTTGGAAGAGTTCCATTGTTGGATAGCCAGCTAGCTAACATAGCTCCTGTCTTTGTTTGTTTGAGTAGGCTTAACTAGCTAACTGCATTCGCTAGCTAACAAAATGAAAATGCAACAAAATATAGCTAGCTTACTCTCTCTTGCTTCTCCTTCATTTTTGAAGACATTCATTTGTTCAAATGTCAAACTACTGTCTTAATCTCTACTTGAGTCAACTGCTCACCTCCATTTTATGCACTGCTATGCTAGCTAGCTGTAGGCTATGCTTTCAGTTCTAAATTCTTTCTCTGATCCTTCGATTGGATGAACAACATGTCAGTTCATGCTGCTAGCACTCTGATGGGTTGGAGGATGTCTTCCGGAAGTTGTCACGATTACTGTGCAAGAACCATGAGCCTCCTAGGTGTTGTATTGAAGTCAATGTACCCAGAGGGGGATGGAAGCTAGCTGTCCTCTGGCTACACCATGGCACTACCCCAGAGTGCTGTTGAGGCTACTGTAGCCCTTCATTCACGTCATTTTGTGACGTGAATACATTTAGTATAGTTTTATCTAAAAAGGATAACTTAATGTTTCACTTTTTATTCTATCTTGACCCAAAACGTATAGCAGGTGAATAGCGTGCTATTGTCATGCTTAAGTTCAAGGTCAGAATACTCATAGAAAAAAGTGCATTAAATAGGGAATTGCATTCCATTTAAGCGCACTTCAGGTCGGAATCGGGCCCTAACGGAATGACTGCAATTGAATTGGCTACAATGGAAATTCATAGTAGTCACAAACCAACTGTGGGTCACCTGCCAACTGTCCTCCCTTCCACTGGCATACTGTTATGTTAAGCTCATAACTTTTTTTTCTGTCACTTGGTGTGAAAAACAGTCTGGACAACCTAACTCTCTCTCATTAATGCCACCTCTCCCAGCTCTTATTGACACCTACCCATAAGCCCCCCTTTCCATTCAATGTAACCAGCCGTCTCACCCACTGCGGACCGATGTCAATGGACGTTGAAAAGTTAATTTTTATTTTATTTGGTCAGTCTGAATCAATCATAGATATCTGTTTTACATGTTTATACAGTAGTGTACAATTTACTGTACTGAACTACACGGTGTACAAAACATTATGAACACCTGCTCTTTCCATGAGACTGACCAGGTGAATCCAGGTGAAAGCTATGATCCCTTATTGATGTCACTTATTAAATCCACGTCAATCAGTGTAGAGGGGGAGGAGACTGGTTTAAATATTTTTGTTAAGCCTTGAGACAATTGAGACGTGGCTTGTGTATGTGTGCCATTGAGAGTGTGAATGGCCAAGACCAAATATTTAAGTGCCTTTGAATGGGGTATGGTAGTAGGTGTCAGGCGCACCAGTTTGTGTCAAGAACTGCAAGGTTGCTGGGTATTTCACGCTCAATAGTTTCATGTTTGTATTAACAATGGTCCACCACCCAAAGGACATTCAGCCAATTTGACACAACTGTGGGAAGCTTTGGAGTCAACAGGGGCCAGCATCCCTGTGGAAAGCTTTGGACACCTCGTAGAGTCCATTCCCCAACTAACTGTTCTGAGGGCAAAAAGGGTGTGCAACTCAATATTATGGATGTGTTCTTAATGTTTTGTACACTAAGGTGTGTATACTGTACTGAACTATGCTGTGCTGTAGTGTAATGGCCAAACTTAGCCGTCTATGATTGGTACAGATTTGGGCCGGAACAACCAAATTTGGTCTTGTTTGGGGGCAGAGTTTATTAGAATAATAGTGTGTACAGTAATACCTAAACATGCTAAGGAGGATACTACATGTTTCTACCTTTTGGGGTACCTATTAATGATACATCACCATGAAGAGAATGGCAATTTATAATTATACATTTCTGTATAGTATAGATCAGGGACTGATCATTCTGTTCTTTCATTCTGTTGCCGGGTGTTATTCCACTTCACTTACTGTAGTTGAAACTCAATGTATCATCATAGCTGATAGCCCATTCTTTCTGCAGACATCTTTGAATATGAATTCTGAGGGGATATTTAATGTGAGTTTCTGGAAAACGTGGTAAAAATAAAGATTTTACTGTCATTCTGTTACCGCCCATTTGCACTTTTTTTTCTCTCACTGTGTTTTTGTCAAATTGTCAGTGGAGATTAGGGATGTACAGGTATTCTTATCAAACCGTTCGGTCCGCGCTGTGAACCCGAATTAATACATTATTTTTTTGTTTATTAATAAGTACATTGAGTAAATCTGAGCTCAAATTGTTTCAGGCTCTTCCATTAAAACAACTAGAGCCTATATGCATGTTGTAATCAAAATTCTAATCTTAATTGGCGCATTTCAAACTGTCCTTTTGTGAAGCGCAGTTGGGGACTAGTTCTGTATGATGAGTGGTGGGGTCAATTTAAACCTGAATCCTCCAGTTTGGGAACATTTTGGCTGTAAACGTTAAAGGTAAAATAATAAAGTTAACCGTATCTCACCACGCTCAACAAGAATAGCCTAGCTGCCAACACTTCATATGTTGACAAATGTATGCCTACATCATCACCCCAGTACACTGGAGCAAGACGGAAAAGGAAATAAACCACAACACAACATCGCTTCCCTTCTGTATTCAAGCAGCCCTTGGCAGCTGACTGACCAGGCTAAATAAATTAGAAGAGCCATAGGTAGGCTATGTTTATGTTGTCCACGGTTTATAGCTGTGAATATGCACCCATTCTTGGTGTTTGAGAATGGGGTGTTTCAGCACCTTGTTGACCAACTTCCTTTCTGCAAACTGGTAGGCCTAGTACCCTCTCTGTATAAGCAAGCCAAAGTTTTCAATGAATTGGCTAATGCATCGTGTGTTGCGCTTACTTAACAGTGACAGCCCATCACATTACCCGGAAAGGGTGCTTATCTGGCACTAATGGAGGCAGTGACATGGTGCATTTTGTAACCAAGATGGAAAATGAGAATACGACTGGGGGAAAAATACACTTAAATGGCGCCGGACAAGAAGGTAGACGTTTTACGTGCCCCCAACGTGTTTTTTTTTTTATATATAATTTTATTTGCGTTTAACTTATTTTTAAAAAACTTATTTTGTACATAATGTTGCTGCTACCGTCTCTTATGACCGAAAATACCTTTTGGCCATCAGGACTGAGATTACTCAACACTGACTAGCAGAATCCTTTTTTTCCTTTAACGAGTCTGACGATATATTGCTTTCTTGGGAACAGACCCAGATCCCCGTGATTTGTATGAAGAATAGGCAGAGAAAAAGGGGCCAGAGGGCGGGCTGCCTTCTGAGAATAAACTAAACCCCCACTTCCTTCCATTCTGCTAGCAAATGTGCAATCTTTGGACAATAAAATGGATGACCTAAGCAGGAGATTAAGCTACCAACGGAACATTCAAAACTGTAATATCTTATGCTTCACAGAGTCGTGGCTGAACGACGACACTATCAACATACAGCTGGCTGGTTAAAAGCTGCAGGATAGAACAGCGGCGTCTGGTAAGACCAGGGGCGACAGACTATTTTTGTAAATAACAGCTGGTGCACGATATCTAAGGAAGTCTCAAGCTATTGCTCGCCTGAGGTAGAGTATCTCATAATAAGCTATAGACCATACTATCTACCTAGACTTTTCATCTGCATTTTTCGGAGCTGACATACCACCACAGTCCGAGGCTTTGAATGAGCTGTATTCCGCCATAAGCAAACAAGAGAACGCTCACCCAGACGTGGCGCTCCTAGTAGTCGGGGACTTTAATGCAGGGAAATTTAAATATGTTTTAACAAATTTCTATTAGCATATTAAATGTGCAACCAGAGGGAAAACAACTCGGGACCACCTTTACTACAGAGACACAGACGAAGCTCGCTCTCCATTTGGAAAATCTGACCATTATTCTATCATCCTGATTGCTGCTTACAAGCAAAAATTAAAGCCGGAAGCACCAGTGACTAGATCAATAAAAAAGTGGTCAGATGAAGCAGATGCTAAACTACAGGACTGTTTTGCTAGCACAGACTGGAATATGTTCTGGGATTCCTCCGATGGCATTGAGTACCACGTCAGTCATTGGCTTCATCAATAAGTGCATCGACGACGTTGTCCCGACAGTGACCGTACGTACATACCAGAAGCCATGGATTACAAGGAACATCCGCACTGAGCTAAAGGCTAAAGCTGCCGCTTTCAAGGAGCGGGACTCTAATCCGGAAACTTATAAGAAATCCTGCTATGCCCTCCGACAAACCATCAAACAGGCAAAGTGTCAATATAGGATTAAGATCAACTCGTACCTCACCGGCTCTGACGTTCGTCGGATGTGGCAGAGCTTGCAAACCATTAGACTACAAAGGGAGGCACAGCTGAGCGCTGCCCGGTGATACGAGCCTACCAGACGATAAATGTGAGTAAGACCTTTCAACAGGTCAACGTTCACAAGGCCGCAGGGCCAGACGGATTACCAGGATGTGTACTGCACGCATGCGCTGATCAACTGGCAAGTGTCTTCACTGTCATTTTCAACCTCTTCCTGTCCGAGTCTGTAATACCAACATGTTTTAAGCAGACCACCATAGTGCCTGTGCCCAAGAACGCTAAGGTAACCTGCCTAAATGACTACCGACCCATAGCACTCACATCTGTAGCCATGAAGTGCTTTGAAAGGCTGGTCATGGCTCACGTCAACACCATCATCCCAGAAACCCTAAGCCCTCTCCAATTTGCATACCGCCCCTACAGAACCACAATCTCAATCTCTATTGCACTCAACATTGCCATTTCCCACCTGGACAAAAGGAACACCTATGTGAGAATGATATTCATTGACTGCAGCTCAGCGTTCAACACCATAGTGCCCTCAAAGCTCATCACTAAACTAAGGACTCTGGGACTAAACACCACTCTCTGCAACTCGATCCTGGACTTCCTGACGGGCCGCCCCCAGGTGGTAAGGGTAGGAAACAAGGATCAGCATGGCGGATGTGTTAACACAGGCCCCTCACTGGTGCGTGCTCAGTCCCCTCCTGTACTCCCTTTTCAATCATGACTGCACGACTCCAACACCATCATTAAGTTTGCCCGATGACACAACAGTGGTAGGCCTGATCAACGACGAGACGGCCTATAGGGAGGAGGTCAGAGACCTGGCCGTGTTGTGCCAGGACAACAACCTCTCCCTCAACGTGATCAAGACAAAGGAGATGACAACAGGAAAAACAGGACCGAGCACGCCCCCATTCTCAACGACGGTGCTGCAGTAGAGCAGGTTGAGAGATTCAAGTTCCTTGGTGTCCACGTCACCAACAAACTAACATGGTCCAAGCACACCAAGACAGTCGTGAAGAGGGCACGACAAAACCTATTCCCCCTCAGGAGACTGAAAAGATTTCGCATGGGTCCTCAGATCCTCAAAAGGTTCTACAGCTGCACCATCAAGAGCTGGTTGTAATCACTGCCTGGTATGGCAACTGCTCGGCCTCCGACCACAACGCACTACAGAGGGTAGTGCAAACGGCCCAGTACATCACTGAGGCCAAGCTCCCTGCCATCCAGGACCTATATACCAGGCAGTGTCAGAGAAAGTTCCTAAAAATGGTCAAAGACTCCAGCCACCCTAGTCATAGAACAGTCTATCTGCTAAAGCACGGAAAGTGGTACTGGAGCGCCAAGTCTAGCCCCTAGCCATAAGACTCCTCCACACCTAATCAAATGGCTATTCGCGTTTCCCCCTCTTTTACACCGTTGCTATACTCTGTTGTTATCATCTATGCATAGTCATTTTAATAACTCTACCTTCATGTACATATTACCTCAACTAACCGTTGTCTCCGCACATTGACTCTGTACCGGTACCCCCCTGTATATAGTCTCGCTATTGTTGTTTTACTGCTGCTCTTTAATTACTTGTTACTTTTGTTTCTTATTCTTCTTTTAAACTGCATTGTTGGTTAGGGACTCGTAAGTACGCATTTGTTCGGTGCATGTGACTAGTAAAATTAGATTCGAATGGCCCTCCAACTGGTAATTACTAGTGTGAAACTCGTCTTTAATCCGGAGCACCCACTTACATACATTTTTGTCATTTAGCAGGAGCTCTTATCCAGAGCAACTTACACTAGTTGACTCCATACATTTTTCTCCCACATGGTGACCTCTGATGTCACCCAGTAAGGAAATGGCCTCTAACAGCATTTTTGGCAGTTAAGTAGATTGCTTTTTATTTTTTTATAGTTTGGTTACAATCATAATAGCTGTAGTTTATGGTTGACGCAGCTTGTTAGCCAACCAGCTTTCTCAACCAGTTCAAATGACATGAATGCATTCAGCTGGTATTTACAACATCACAACTGATAAATTCCCCACCTCCCACATGGTTACAAACGCAGCATCACAGTGGAAACTTGAGGCCCAACATAACAGTCCTGTCACAAGAGACAATGCCAAGAACATTGTGTATGGCATTTCATTTTCCTGCTGTACTGAAACCGATCCAAACCGTGACCCCCAAAACCACAATACGTACCGAACCATGGGTTTGGTGAACCGTTTACAGCCCTTATTGGAAATTGTTAAAAGTAGTCCTTGTGCATAGAGTTGTATGGTTTGTTTAACTTTACAATCAATTTCATTTTTTGGCATACTTTTAAAGTAACATCCGAGTCTGTGTCACTATTACCGTGGCATTACCCAGACCCAGACGTGTCAGCCCTCCAGACATTATTCCCAGAAGAATGCTCTGCTTCCTGGGCCCTCGCCCTCCCATGGATTGTCTGACTGTTTGTTTTGTGCCACCATGGAGCCTAAAAATGTTTTTTTTTTTGTGAGATATTTAAAACCGTTGAATAGAGTCGCCTGTCTTGATAATCAAAGCCATCTGTTTCCTTCTACATTGTGTTATATAAAATAAAAATTTTTTTTTTATTTAACCTTCATTTAGCTAGGCAAGTCGGTTAAGAACAAATTCTTATTTACAATGACTGCCTACCTCGGCCAAACCTGGACAACGTTGGGCCAATTGTGTGCCGCGCTATGGAACTCCCAATCACAGCCGGATGTGATGCAGCCTGGATTCGAACCAGGGACTACAGTGACTCCTCTTGCACTGCGATGCAGTGCCTTGGACGGCTCTGTGTTTGGAGGATGGCAGATGTCAGCGTCGGGTCACAGGGCACTTGAGGACACTTTGGATTCTGACGGTAGCTCACTGTAGCTTATTGCTTTCACTTTCCTCCTAGGGTTGGGTGGTATCCAGATGTCCATACCTTCATGCCATGCCTGTGCCATCCCGGGATATATGGTATTACTGGTAGTGCACACAAGGGGCGTTATTTAAAAAATGTACGTAGAAAAAGACCCAAAACGTCACCAGAATGCTATAAGTACTAAGGAATTCTTATAGAGGATGCTAGGTAAGTGCTAATGAGCGCATGCAAACATTTACTACTAGGACAGACAACCCAGCTCATAAAGTTATGCAAGTATCTCAAAACACAGTTTTCAGCATGCACAAAACAAATGTTAGGGAGCAGGGATCTTAATCCCGGAGGAGATGTTCTCTGCTGCTCTTACCAAGAAGCTTGATCTTGCAAGCTAACATGTTAGCCACTTAGCTAACATTAGCAAGTTAGCCAATTAGCTAACATTAGCACGTTAGCAACGCCCAGCTGGAGAGAATTTATTTGGCACATATTAGTTAACTTCATAGTTATATATTGCACCAGTCAGTTTGGTCACACCTACTCATTCCAGGGTTTTTCTTTATTTATACTATTTTCTACATTGTAGAATAATAGTGAAGACAAGCTATGAAAAACATGTGGAATCATGTAGTAACCAAAAAAAGTGTTAAACTAAATATATTTGAGATTCTTCAAAGTAGCAACCCGTTGCCGTGATGACAGCTCTCCATATGTGTTATTTCATACTTGTGATGTCTTCTATTATTCTACAATGTAGAATAGTAAAAATAATGAAACATCCTTGAATGAGTAGTTGTCCAAACTTGACTGGCGGGATGTGTTTAGGCTGATTGACAGACCCACTTTTTTATTTGACTGGCTCGCTGGTGTTTCTTAGTTTACAGTGCCTTCAGAAAGTATTCAGACCCCTTTTTCAACATTCTGTTACAGCCTAATTCTAAATTGATTAAATAGTTTTTTCCCTCATCAATCTACACACAATACCCCATAATGACAAAGCAAAAACAAGTATTTAGATGTTTTAGTTAATTTTTAATAATTTATCAACCACATTTACATAAGTATTCATACCCTTTACTCAGTACTTTGGAGCACCTTTGGCAGTGATTACAGCCTTGTCTTCTTGGGTATGACACTACAAGTTGGCACACCTGTATTTTGTGAGTTTCTCCCATTCTTCTGGATGGGGAGCGTTCCTGCACAGCTATTTTTCAGGTCTCTCCAGAGATGTTAAAGTTCAGGCTCTGGCTGGGCCACTCAAGGACATTCAGAGACTTGTTCCGAAGCCACTCCTGCGTTGTCTTGGCTGTGTGCTTAGGGGTCATTGTCCTGTTGAAAGGTGAACCTTCTCCCCAGTCTGAGATCCTGAGTGCTGTGGAGCAGATTTTCATCAACGATCTCTCTGTACTTTGCTCCGTTCATCTTTCTCAAATCATCAAATTTTATTGGTCACCTATATATAGTTAGCAGATGTTCATGCGAGTGTAGCGAAATGCTTGTGCTTCTCGTTCCGACAATGCAGTTATCTCTAACAAGTAATCTAACAATTCCCCAACTACCTAATACACTCATCTAAAGGGGTGAATGAGAATATGAACATATAAGTATATGGATGAGCGATGGCCGAGCGGCATGGGCAAGGTGCAGTAGTTGGTATAAAATATGGTATATACATGTGATATGAGTAATGTAAACATTATTTAAAGTGGCATTGTTTAAAGTGACTAGTGATCCATTAAAGTGTCCAGTGATTGGGTCTCAATGTAGGCAGCAGCCTCTGAGTTCGGGATTGCTGTTTAGAAGTCTGATGACTTTGCTATAGAATATCGATCCTGACTAGTTTCTGTCTCTGCTGCTGAAAACCACCCCCACAGCATGATGCTGCCACCATCTTTCACCGTAGGGATGGTACCAGGTTTCCTCCAGACGTGACACTTGGCATTCAGGCCACAGAGTTCAATCTTGGTTTCATCAGACCAGAGAATCTTGTTTCTCATGGTGAGTCCTTTAGGTGCCTTTTGGCAAACTCAAAGCGGGCCGTCGTGCCTTTCTGAGGAGTGGCTTCCGTCTGGTCACTCTGCCATAAAGTCCTGATTGGTGGAGTGCTGCAGAGATGGTTGTCCTTCTGGAATCCCATCTCAACAGAGGAATTCTAGAGCTCTGCCAGAGTGACCATCGGGTTCTTGGTCACCTCCCTGACCAAAGCCCTTCTCCCCTGATTGCTCAGTTTGGCTGGGTGGGCAGCTCTAGGAAGAATCTTGGTGGTTCCAAACGTCTTCAATTTAAGAATGGAGGCCACTGTCTTCTTGGGGATCTTCAATGCTGCAGAAATATTTTGTTACCCTTCCCGAGATCTGTGCCTTGACACAATCCTGTCTCGAAGCTCTTCCGACAATTCCTTCGACCGCATGGCTTGGTTTTTGCTTTGACATGCACTGCCAACTGTGGGACCTTTATATAGACAGACGTGTGCTTTCCAAATCATGTCCAATCCACTGAAGTTGTAGAAATATCTCAAGGATGATTAATGAAAACCGGATGCACCTGAGCTCAATTTCGAGTCTCATAGCAAAGGGCCTAATACTTATGTAAAATAAGGTATTTCCTTTATTTCTAAAAACCTGTTTTCTCTTTGTCATGATGGGGTATTGTGTGTAAATTGCTGAGAAAAAAACTGAATTTAATCCATTTTAGAGTAAGGCTCTAACGTAACAAAATGTGGGTTAAGTCAAGGTGTCTGAATACTTTCCGAATGCGCTGTACATAAGTGCACACATTTTTTTATTCTGGCTAGTGGTCTAGCAAACTAGCATAAAACACCCTAAATATCCCTCCACGTTGGATTTGATATGTACAAAACAGTTAACAATATCCCATGTACAAATGCTTCAAGTGCAACAATCTATCTTCCCGACGAATGTCTTACATTTTGGGTGCAGAAACCTACATTTAGTATAACCTAATGTTCCAAATCCCATGTAGCCTAGCTTTTTAACCTCTAGTGACTCCCCATCCCGGGTCCGGGAGCGTAATCGACTGACACTAATTAGCATAACGCAACGGACATAAATATTCCTATTCATGAAAATCACAAGTGAAATCTATTGACACAGCTTAGCCTTTTGTTAATCACCCTGTCATTACCTAATGTTCCAAATCCCATGTAGCCTAGCTTTTTAACTGTAAAATAATTATGGATTGATTTTATTAGCACCCCAAATGTGGCACGTGGACTGATTTACATCTGACCGGCTGCCCCCCGTGCCCCACATGCTGTTTTTAATTTGTGTGGGTGCCCCCCACCCTTTTAAAGCAGCTCTCAGGACACACCCACAGCTAAAAATATATTTGGACCACACTCCTGAAAGCAGATGCAAATTGTGAACGCGTGTACTTACACACATTCAAGGACTATTTGGACACCCATCCAGACTGTCTGCTCAGACCTGTAGGACTATTTGGACACCCACCCAGACTGTCTGCTCAGACCTGTAGGACTATTTGGACACCCATCCAGACTGTCTGCTCAGACCTGCAGGACTATTTGGGCACCCATCCAGACTGTCTGCTCAGACCTGCAGGACTATTTGGGCACCCACCCAGACTGTCTGCTCAGACCTGCAGGACTATTTGGGCACCCACCCAGACTGTCTGCAGACCCACCCCCAGACTGTCTGCTCAGACCCTGACAGGACTCCAGACTGTCTTTATTTGGCACCCACCCAGACTGTCTGCTCAGACCTGCAGGACTAGCGTTTGCCACCTCGATTCCCCCACTCCAACCACCCATTCCCACCCAGACTGTCTGCTCAGACCTGACTATTTGCGTTCACTGCCACCTCGATCCCCCACTCCAACCACCCATTCACCATCCAGTGATTACAGCAGGACTTGGGTGCTCTTTTGTTGGAGGGGGTTCCACCACTCTGCGGAGTCTGCCAGCCATGGACTTCTGGGGTGATATTGTCAATTTGAAGACCACCACAGCAGCCAAAGCTCCATGTGTGTTCTGGTCTGTATTGGGAATAGGCATGTGCTTTTTTTCATAGCAGTGTGGTTTTTAATACTGTTTAGTTTGAGAGTCTATTACTGTACCAGTGATGGAAGAGGTAGGAACCCAAATAACAAGCAAACTATCTCCAAAAGTTAAGCCCACTGAATTAATCTGAAACCATTTAGCCTTTTAGCTATTTCAGTAGAAGCAGCACTTGCTAAATGGGTAGTTCTCTAGAAGTTCCTTCCATATTGTTTAACTAGCAGGCCCAGCAACCGTACTAGCTAAATCAATAACTTTCCCTTCATGAACATATTGCTTTATGTTCTAATGCAGCACATTCAAGCTGCCGTGGGGCAGACGTTCAGAGTGGTCGTCTAGGTAGTGGTGGTATTCTAGGTAGGCTCCTACTGACTGGATTGTTAGTGCTTTCCAGAGCAGTAGCACTGACTGGACCACATGGCTGATTTCATCATCAGGAGGTAGCCTATCTGTTTAACCCTTTGTGTCTAATTATATTTACGAGGCACACCTTGGTTCTAGAAAAAAGCTTGGCAGCCATTTTTAAACTCTGAACTCTGCTGTAGTGCCCTGAAATAGTGCACCACGCCTAGAATAGCCATGAAAATTACAGGTCAGTCAGTGGAATCTATCATATGTGACAGGAGGCTGATCTGCCTAGAAAGTTAGCAAAATGTTGTCAACTGCCACTTAGTTTAATATCTGTCTGTTGAGTTGGTCTCTAATAAATAGACCTAGAGTTTACTTCAATGAGTTCAATAAGTAGTAGACTAAACCCAACAGGTTGGACTTCTCTTGGGTTCATAGCTGTTACAGAACAATTGTCCCTTGTTAGGAGGAGAATGCAGAGTGATGTAGAGACCAAGAGGGAATGCAAGCTGGAGAGCTGGATAACACAACTTGTAAAGTATAAGTAACTCAAATCTAAACACTCTGTCTGTGTTGTGTGGCTAAGGCAGCCTGTCTTTGGACTCGGGGCGTGCTGGCTTGTGCCCAACACAAATATTTACCTCTGCGCTTACCCCCGCAGGTGGTGTCCAGCAGCCTAGGCTTTATTCAGCAGGGACATCCCTCTGAGTCATTCCCCTTGGCTATAGCGTTCAAAGGCCTTTCTCCTGTTTAGGCCGATACCGTAGGATACACTGTCTCTTATAATGAATCTAACCTCAGGCGTAAGAGAAACACCTGAAACTATATCCCCCTACATACTGGTCTGTCAGGAGGTTCTCTTCTGCACTGTTCAACCAATCCAGTAAATATGGAGGAGTTAAGATGGAGTGTCACCTCGTTAATGTCCAAAAGCTGAAGTCTCGTCACAGGCTCTTTTTCCAGTTCCCCTGAAAAGCAGTGATAATGGCATCTCCCATATCAACTGAACCATGACAGTTTGGAGTTGTTCTTGTACATGGTATAGTTGTATGGAAAATGCAGGGTCTTTCCCATGACTGTTTAAGAGCCGATCAGAATATAGCTATGATTTCTTTGTTGGGTCCAGTCTTGAAGCAGATGAAGCTCTACTATTCTACTATTGCCTGTGTGGTCTTAGTGAGATGGCTGGATTAAGTAGTCCTATTGAATTTGACTGCTGTGTTAAAAGGTGTAACCTAATAGGAAGTGGAAGACCAAGAACAGGAAGTAAACTTCACACAGCTCCAACTGTCACCCAATGTGACCTGTATTACTCTCTTCCATTGTGTATCTCTGGTGCTGTGCTGCGTCGTCAATAGGAGTGACTACGTAGGCCCACTTTTTAAAGTACCTCATTATTTCGTTCCTACCCACTAGTGTCTAGGTTGTTGTACAATTCTTTCAATGCTTAAAGATGCACTATGAAATCACTCCGCCATTTCCTGGTTGCTAAAATTCTAATAGTTTGCCTAATTTCAGTTTGTGATAAAACAAGCAAGTATAGTGTAGAGAATCATTGTACCATCTAAACTGCTGTGAAATATATATTTTCCATAACCAGAAGTATTGTTTGCAGCTGGTTTGCAGCTGGTGTGCAAAACCGAAAGCAAAAGATGCAAAAATGAACACTGAAGAACGGGAAGCATGGAGCACGTAGACAATATCTACCGCTTCTTAGACTAGACTTTTAGTGAGTGACAGATCGATAACTCACATTTCTATGTGAATTTTTGTCAGGTCTGTCAAACAGTTACATATTGCAGCTTTTAAAACAACTTGCTCTTTGGGAACTATGAAGATTTAGGCTATTGACTGAATAAATGTCCTTTCTCTCTGCATCTCCACCATATGTACATTCTGTTCTCTTTGTTTTGTTTCAATCTGCCCAATGAATTTGTATTTCTCCTTGTCTCCAGGGGAACGATGATGAGGCGGTGGTGGACCTGGGGAAGACTAGCTCCTCCATTCACACCAACTTTGAGAAAGAGGAGCTAGAGAGTAAGTCTGATTTTAGTATTTATATATACACACAAAGTATCACATGGGCCCGGATCCTACTCATGTTGACAGTATACACGGAGCAGTATCAAGGAGGCCCATGTGTAATGGCATTGTATGGCCATAGGACAGAGGGGATTCTACAAATGGATGCTCTCACTCTCACACACACACACACACACGTGTTTTTACTCATGCGCTGTAATGTCGTGAGAAATTCAGTCACGTTTGTCTGGCTTGGTCTGGTGATTGAGGTATGCATTGCTTCCACCCACATTCCACTGAGCTCTGACTGCAGGGGAAAAGCCCTGGCACAATTTCCAGACTTTATAGGATCCACAATGGAATTCTTAACAATTTATCTTCCACACACACACACACACACACACACACACAAGCTGTAGCTGCATCCCCTCCCAAGAAACTGTGTTTGAGGAGACCAGGCTTTGTGAGGTGAACTTGAACACTAATAACTTGTAACCCCTGGTTAATGAGCTAGAGAACCGTGTAACTTGGAACCCTGGTAACTTTGAACCCTGGTTAATGAGGTAGAGAACAGTGTAACTTGGAACCCTGGTTAATGAGGTAGAGAACAGTGTAACTTGGAACCCTGGTTAATGAGGTAGAGAACAGTGTAACTTGGAACCCTGGTTAATGAGGTAGAGAACAGTGTAACTTGGAACCCTGGTTAATGAGCTAGAGCACAGTGTAACCCTGGTTAATGAGCTAGAGCACAGTGTAACCCTGGTTAATGAGCTAGAGCACAGTGTAACCCTGGTTAATGAGCTAGAGCACAGTGTAACCCTGGTTAATGAGCTAGAGCACAGTGTAACCCTGGTTAATGAGGTAGAGCACAGTGTAACCCTGGTTAATGAGGTAGAGCACAGTGTAACCCTGGTTAATGAGCTAGAGCACAGTGTAACCCTGGTTAATGAGCTAGAGCACAGTGTAACCCTGGTTAATGAGGTAGAGCACAGTGTAACCCTGGTTAATGAGGTAGAGCACAGTGTAACCTTGGTTAATGAGGTAGAGCACAGTGTAACCCTGGTTAATGAGGTAGAGCACAGTGTAACCCTGGTTAATGAGGTAGAGCACAGTGTAACCCTGGTTAATGAGGTAGAGCACAGTGTAATTTGGAACCCTGGTTAATGAGGTAGAGAAGAGTGTGAGAATGTAATGTGTTAAGCTGCCCCACCCCCACCCTGGTTCTAGCTCTAACAGCATTACTGAGGATTAGCCTGCAGCTCTAGCCTCCACTAATTTAATAGAGCCTTCTCTTTCACTCCCCCCTTCATTCTTTCTCTCACTCATTCACTCATTCTCTCTAGAACACTACCACTCATTCACATAATCACACGGTTGGTACAGGCAGACCCAACCTCCATGTTCCCCTTCCGCTTCTCTGTCCCTCCTCTCTCCTAACCTCCATACTTCTCTAAAGTAATATTTACTTGTGTTTTGTTATACATCATGATCAATGTTCCCCCTAAGCTGTGTGTGGGTGCTCCACTCCCCAGGACTGCCTTGCAGAAGAAATACCAGCCCGCGCAGAGGCTCACGAGACTTCACTCTGCTAGTTTCCCTGTTAGTTTACACCAATGTTCCCCTTAAGCTGTGTGTGGGTGCTCCACTCCCCAGGACTGCCTTGCAGAAGAAATACCAGCCCGCGCAGAGGCTCACGAGACTTCACTCTGCTAGTTTCCCTGTTAGTTTACACCAATGTTCCCCTTAAGCTGTGTGTGGGTGCTCCACTCCCCAGGACTGCCTTGCAGAAGAAATACCAGCCCGCGCAGAGGCTCACGAGATTGAACTTCACTCTGCTAGTTTCCCTGTTAGTTTACACCAATGTTTCCCTCTACTGTAGGAATTGTGACCAAATCGACATTTTTAAATGCAACATAATGAAATAAACCGAACTATGCAAGACCGTCTGAGATTGTTCAAAGATCAAAGCGAAGAGCCGCATGTAGCCACGTGTGCACATTTGTTCATGTCCTTTGCTAATTAGTGCATTATTAGCCCAGTTGTAGCAATGTCTGCTGAGCAATGGGTAGTGATAAGTGATTGCTTCCTACAAGAGCACAAAACATACACTTCTAGCCATCTAGGGGCGGCAGGGTAGCCTAGTGGTTAGAGCGTTGGACTAGTAACCGAAAGGTTGCAAGTTCGAATCCCCGAGCTGACAAGGTACAAATCTGTCGTTTTGCCCCTGAACAGGCAGTTAACCCACTGTTCCTAGGCCGTCATTGAAAATAAGAATTTGTTCTTAACTGACTTGCCTAGTAAAATAAAAAAATTAAATCTTTGAAAAGCCAGTCAGGTAAAGAGCTTTTTTTATATCTTAAAGGGGCAGTGATGTATTTTGAGAAGGGCTTGAATAAGCAACGTAGTCAATAGGCAGATGGTAGCATACATTTTTTGTCTGACTCTCTGTGATAATGGTATGCAAATAATGATTTGTAAAGTGGTTTCCTCATCAAAAAGCACAATAAAACATTTTCGGTCACCTCCTCGTCTGAAGGACAAGTTGTTAAACAGGTTAATTTCCAACGCTGCACAAGTCTCATGGAATGTAGGCTGACATAGAACACCACACAGTGGCTGCTACTGTAGGCTGACATAGAACACCACACAGTGGCTGCTACTGTAGGCTGACATAGAACACCACACAGTGGCTGCTACTGTAGGCTGACATGGAACACCACACAGTGGCTCCTACTGTAGGCTGACATGGAACACCACACAGTGGCTGCTACTGTAGGCTGACATGGAACACCACACAGTGGCTGCTACTGTAGGCTGACATGGAACACCACACAGTGGCTCCTACTGTAGGCTGACATGGAACACCACAGTGGCTCCTACTGTAGGCTGACATGGAACACCACACAGTGGCTCCTACTGTAGGCTGACATAGAACACCACACAGTGGCTGCTACTGTAGGCTGACATAGAACACCACACAGTGGCTGCTACTGTAGGCTGACATAGAACACCACACAGTGGCTGCTACTGTAGGCTGACATGGAACACCACACAGTGGCTGCTACTGTAGGCTGACATGGAACACCACACAGTGGCTCCTACTGTAGGCTGACATGGAACACCACAGTGGCTGCTACTGTAGGCTGACATGGAACACCACACAGTGGCTGCTACTGTAGGCTGACATAGAACACCACACAGTGGCTGCTACTGTAGGCTGACATAGAACACCACACAGTGGCTGCTACTGTAGGCTGACATAGAACACCACACAGTGGCTGCTACTGTAGGCTGACATAGAACACCACACAGTGGCTGCTACTGTAGGCTGACATGGAACACCACACAGTGGCTGCTACTGTAGGCTGACATGGAACACCACACAGTGGCTGCTACTGTAGGCTGACATGGAACACCACACAGTGGCTCCTACTGTAGGCTGACATGGAACACCACAGTGGCTGCTACTGTAGGCTGACATGGAACACCACACAGTGGCTGCTACTGTAGGCTGACATAGAACACCACACAGTGGCTGCTACTGTAGGCTGACATAGAACACCACACAGTGGCTGCTACTGTAGGCTGACATAGAACACCACACAGTGGCTGCTACTGTAGGCTGACATAGAACACCACACAGTGGCTGCTACTGTAGGCTGCCATAGAACACCACACAGTGGCTGCTACTGTAGGCTGCCATAGAACACCACACAGTGACTGCTACTGAAGGCTGTATTGTAGAACACCACACAGTGACTGCTACTGTAGGCTGACGTAGAACACCACACTGTGGCTGCTACTGTAGGCTGTCGTAGAACACCACACTGTGGCTGCTACTGTAGGCTGTCGTAGAACACCACACAGTGGCTGCTACTGTAGGCTGTCGTAGAACACCACACAGTGGCTGCTACTGTAGGCTGACATAGAACACCACACAGTGACTGCTACTGAAGGCTGTATTGTAGAACACCACACAGTGGCTGCTACTGTAGGCTGGAACAACTATTTCAAAAGCTATTTCTATGTTAAAATGTTATGGGATGCATTTTCCCCATAATTCTAGGGCACTGTGACGATGGTCCTATGTACTCTGTCACATAAATCTAAAACCTTTGATAAAGGACTAGACATGGTTTATGAGAAGGACATTTATTGATGATAATGTTGGGCAGTGATGTTCTTTTTGTTGGTCGATCATCCGTGAATGAGAAGTAACAAGAGTTTTTAGTTTGGCGCACCAGGAATTGGTTTTTATTTTCTCCAGTTTTTTTATATATTTTTTTAATATAGGTTCTTTCTGGTCATACATTTTGGTGATACCAAGTTGTAGATACGATGTGATATTGTTTACTAATTAAAATGTGAAGGTAGATGGTCAGAAATGTGTATGATTACCTTGTATGTCCTCGTTTTGAAGAGGGTTCTGTTCATAGTTAATGAATGGTACGGGTGGCGCGGTAGGAGCTTAAACCCGGGGGACGCACATTTTTATATACTGATAGTATTTATGCTATGAGGCGGTGTTTCCCAGCCCGGGTCCTCCAGGACCCCCAACAGTAAACGTTGTTGTAACCCTAGACAAACGCCTCATTCAGCTCTTTGAGGGCTTGATGATTAGTTGACTAGTTGAATCAAGTGTGTTTGTCCGGTGTTATAATAAAAAAGTGTACTGTTGGGGGTAGTGGAGGACCGGGGTTGGTAAACACTGCTCTAAAGCATGGGTTTATCATAGTTACTGAGGTGTGCTGGTATAACTACATATGTTTATTATCTGACCGTGTATGTATGGCACTGTATTTAATGTGCTCTGAATGTCAATTGACCAGATACGTGTAAAGGTTTCCGTTTAGTTGCATCATGGGTATTGTGATACAGGCTGTATCACAACTGGCCGTGATTGGGAGTCCCATCGGGTGGTGCACAATTGTCCCAGCATCGTCCGGGTTTGGCCAGGGTAGTGTTCTTGCCTAGTTAAATAAAGGTTCCACCTAAGAAGCCTGTCCTCTCATTGTTTGTGGGACAGGACAGGGGACAGGTCAGCATGCTGCTGGGTTTTGTTTGAAGAGCTCTATTTGATCCAGTTTATTATTTTCTAAATACTTGTACATTTGGTCGGCTGTTATTATCTTCACTTGCAAATAGAAAGTGTCATTCTGGGCAAGAAATAATGTTCTTCCTTGTTGCCTCCTCACTGTAAAATCCTACCGCCGGTCTCACAGCCACTCTGGTAGGACTACATTATGATTGAATGGCCACGGTAGCCTACTTGGCCACGGTTAAAACTAACTTAAAGCGGGTACAGCCTCCGTGTTCACAGTAAACTCAAAACGTTCACGTTTGTGCTCAGCATAACTGAAATTTGTTCAGTGGCGGAAATAATTTGAGGCAGTGAACATTGATCATGAGCCTGCCTACAGGCCTAGTCTAACAAGTCAGACGATTGTTTCTGAAAAGTGAAAGACCGGAAATAGTGAGTTTTGGTCTCTAACTACTGGTTGTCTATAGTGGGAGGTAACAGGTGGGAGGTAACGTCAAACTGTATTGGTCACGTAGACCAGGTTTAGACTAACAGTGAAATGTTTAATTACAGGCCCTTCCTAACCACACAGAGAAAATAATAATAGAAAAGTAAAATACGTAATAATAAATCCACAATGAGTAACGATAACTTGTTTATATTCAAGAGGCAGCAGTTGTGAGTAGATATGCACGGGTACGGGGTAGGCCTACATAGTCATTGATGTGCACTGTGTCTCAGTGGAGACATTGGCAGCCTGCAGGAGACCTGACCCCAGCCAGCGGCAGGGTATTGGAGACCATTGTTTAACTACTGGCTGTGTGTGTGTGTGTGGCCCAGGGACTCCTCCTACTGCGCAGAACGTTACAGCTGACAACCCAGAGGTGCTAATGGAAACCACAGAGGAAAACCTCTGAATGTTATTTATTCATAGGAACGCCCAGAGATACAATAAAGATGTTAGCTGGAAGCCTGGAACAATAACGATTTTAGTTATATTATTAGGGCTGTTGTGTGTCTCTGTCATCCATGTAAATGGAACTAAGTACTTTTAGACAGGAAACCCTGCAGGGGTATCAGCTGAGTATCACAGACCTTTTTTAGCTGATCCAGACACCAGAGAGGAACTGGGGAGGGGGGGTAGGTAATGTTTCTCTCTATGCTATGCTTCCTATGCTAGGCTCACAGCTCACCTTTAAGCGTGGCACCCACAGCATGGGACACTTCATCTAGGGAGGTCACAACTGAAGTATGCAGAGATTTATTACTGCTAAAAACTCCCCGTGGCTCATAATAGGGAAAGCATTGGAAGACACAGCTTCCCACTCACAAATACTATGTTTTTAGTGTGATTTTAAAAAATTAAAAAAAGTTTTTAAATTGTAATATATTTTCCCCTCATTGAGCTTAGGCTATGACATTACATGTATGTGACAGGGCGTGATGAAGACCCACCATGCTGTAGTCCTCACCTCCCTCCTGGTCCATTTATCTGCTCTGTCCAGACTGACGTCAGTAGTATGCCATCCAGAACGGTTTAACGGTCCCAGCTCTCAAAAGATAGTGTGTTTATAAGCACAAAGAGCAGGCTACATGTCCTTCTCCTTTTTGAGCCTTCTCTCCTTTCCCCATGTCCTGACAACGAGCAGTGAGTAGAGAGCAGTGGGTCTTGGGCAGTGACGTCCTTTCTATCCATTCTTAGCTGCTGTCAGAACGGCACAGAACTCGTCCATTCATTTAACGCTTCTGGTATGGCCACTTGACACGTCAGAAATTGAGAGGAGGATAAGAGGGAAGGGTTACCATTGTGTGTGACGTACGTAAACAACAGACAGGAAGACTTGTGTAGGGGGGGGGCACAGTCTGTGATGGTAACTCCAGGGTGGCTGCAGTGTATGAAAACAACTGCATTTTTCTCATGCCATTTTGGGCCTGTAAAGAAAGTGGATCTAAAGATTGTAAAATGCTGAAATCAGACCATATGTATTACCAAGAACCGTATTGACAATTCAGATTTTTAAATGCACAGTGTATATATCCAGCCCAACTGCAGATAAGACTATTATACATGGTAGACCGTGATTGACCATGCCTCTCTCTCTCTACCCTGTTCCCAGGTCACAGAGCAGTCTATGTGGGTGTCCATGTTCCTCTGGGCAGAGAGACCAAACGGAGGCACCACCGCAGCCACCGCGGCCACAGACACCACCGCAAGAGGAGAGACCGCTCGGACCATGAAGATGGACGAGAGTCTCCTTCCTATGGTAGCTAAGACCAGTTCACTCTCCCACCTCAACATCTGCTTCATTCACTGTCCTCAGATCAGCTCTATTGCCAGATCTCCATTCTCCAGCCCTGTTTCCTATACCAAACCTTTTACTGTCCTTTTTCCACTAATATTCCCCTTGGTTGTACTACATTACCCATCTTCCACCTGTACCCCCTGTGTTTCAGACACCCCGTCCCAGCGTGTCCAGTTCATCCTGGGGACAGAGGATGATGATGAAGAGCACATGCCCCACGACCTGTTCACTGAGCTGGACGAGCTGTTCTTCCGGGACGGACACGTCTACGAGTGGAGGGAGACAGCCAGGCATGACGCACACCCTTCCTCACTACTCCTAGTGGATGTTTCCTCATCCAACCACATAATCAGCTCCTTTCATCTGTGTGTGTGTGTGTAGGTGGTTAAAGTTTGAGGAAGACGTGGAGGATGGAGGGGAGCGTTGGAGTAAGCCCTATGTAGCCACGCTGTCTCTCCACAGCCTCTTCGAGCTCCGCAGCTGCATCCTCAACGGCACTGTCATGTTGGACATGAGAGCTAACACCATTGAGGAGATCGCAGGTGAGTGTGTATGTATGTCTCTGCAGACATTTTACTGTGTGTGTGTGTCTGAAAGTGGAATGTGTTGAGTAAAGCATGCAGTCTACCCTGTACCCCATAGACATGGTGATAGACAGCATGGTGGCGTCAGCTCAGCTGGAGGAGGAGTTGAGGCAGAAGGTGAGGGAGGCCATGTTGAAGAGACACCACCACCAGAACGAGAAGAAGCTCAGCAACCGCATCCCTCTGGTGCGCTCCTTCGCTGACATCGGCAAGAAACAATCTGACCCACACCTGCTTGAGAGAAACGGTGAGGGCCCTCGCTGCACCTCTCCTTTTGCCTCTTCTGCTCTTCATCCCCTCATTTCAGCTCTTCTACAAAATAATGGTTTATTTACACCCCTTTTTGTTGTGTTTTGACAGATTGAATGAATGTACTATGCACATGTTGTTTTATGAAGTGGGTTGGGTCATTCAAAGAGGTGTCAATTGGCTGAGGTAACTGAGTGACAAGACGATGAGCAAGATCTGATCGGTGCATGAGCCTTACTGGCATGTGATTTTTCCCATCATGACTGTTCTTGAACACTGCAGTGAAGTCTGAGAGTTTGTTTTGTGTGCTGGATTGTGTTTTCTCCTGGAAAGATGTTTTTGTGATAAGGATTTTGTGTTGAAATGTTGTAATAGGCTAATAGTTAATAACTTAAAACCAAAGTAAATCTGTGCACATGCCATCATATGTAGCAATTAAATCACAGTTGAAGATTATTGGTCAGCTTCCCCTTGCTTGTGATTGGTCCGTTTGAGTGACCTATAGTATATCCTTATTAAAGTGTGATGTAACCACGGCATTTATTGTGTTTTTGTAACATTTTTGCAAAAGGTTGCTAAACAGTGTTTTTGTGTGTGTTCTGAACATGTTCGCTGCTGTTTGTGGGCAGTTGGCATTATGATAGATGTTAATTGATCTTGACTTAATCTCTCCTGGTTTACTGCGGCTCCATGTACGTTGTGCAAATGTTCCCTGTGACGTTTTGGGATGTACTGAATATGCCCCTGCTCTTTGTCTTTGACTTCCACTAACAAGACACTTCCAAGGCCTGGGCTTCGCAGCATGAAGAGCATTGTTCCCAACACACATTTAGTATTCTTACCCTTCCTGATGTATTTTTCCTCTCCCTCTTATCTTTTCCATCCTGTCTTCTCTGCTTTCCCAACTACCCTTGTCCCCTCCCATAGGAAGTCTATCCACCTCCCGCCCCTCCCTCCTCAAGGGAGTCCAGGGGGTCTCAGTTCCTCAGTCGCTTCCTGCTCAACGCCAGCACCCCCTCCTCCCCCCTTAGCACCCCCCAGAACACCCATCCCGTAGCCAGATGCAGATCCCCCACCCCTCCTTGCCTGTCCCCCACCCCTCCTCTGACTGACCCAGACCCACCCCTCCCTGCCTGTCCCCCACCCCTACTCTGATTGACCGGTGAGGGTAGGAGCTGGAGTATCCCCAGTGTGGAGGTCCATGCTTCAGATGGGGAGGAACTGAAGCTCCGGTCCGGTCTAGTCAAGGACCACAAGGAGGAGTCTGGGGTGCAGACCCTGCCTGTCTGGTGCAGCTCCTCCCCCCACCTCCAGCAGGTTAAATATCCTGCAAATAGCATGAACCCCCCCCCCCCTCCACACCTTCTTCACCTTACATAATCTGACCTCTCTCGGTCCTTAACATTGTATGTGTCTGTGTGCGTGATGACTTGTGAAGCACTTAAAGAGTACATTTCATCAACATAAACCAGATGTTTTAGACTTAGTGAAACACGTCAATTCTGGTCTTCATTTCCACGTTTGGTTGCGAAAGGGCTATATTTTGATTTACTATTAATCTCATTCCCCCCAGCGGTTACATCACACCTTGAGAAGGTTCCTCTACATCTCAAGCGAGCAGTTCGGTATGAAATGCACTCCCTTCTGGATGTGCTTGGTGGTACCACCTCGTGGCTTACTATAAAAACGGGTGACCGCACGCCTTATTTGGCAATGGTCTTGGTAAGTGGAGTGTGCCAATATATATTTTGCATGACGCTTCCTTGACCAGACTACTGGCGTTACACAAAATTCTAAAGGCAGGAAGGCACATGACCAAATTCAACGTTTTTGCTTACCGTTTCATGCATCTTTTACGAAGAAAAAAAACATGGAGGCTATGAGGATTATACATTTATTTGTAGCTACATCCATCGTTACAAGAAATAGATGGCTCATAGTTCAATGGTTTTGAGTTCTAATCCCACATGGGACAGTTGAAGTTGGAAGTTTACATACACTTAGGTTGGAGTCATTAAAACTAGTTTTTCAAACAGTCCACACATTTCTTAACAAACTATAGTTTTGGAAAGTCTGTTAGGACATTACTTTTTGCATGTAATTTTTCCAACAATTGTTTAAACACAGATTATTTCACTTATAATTCACTACCACAATTCCAGTGGGTCAGAAGTTTACAGTGCCGTGCGAAAGTATTCGGCCCCCGTGAACTTTGTGACATTTTGCCACATTTCAGGCTTCAAACATAAAGATATAAAACTGTATTTTTTTGTGAAGAATCAACAACAAGTGGGACACAATCATGAAGTGGAACGACATTTATTGGATATTTCAAACTTTTTTAACAAATCAAAAACTGAAAAGTTGGGCGTGCAAAATTATTCAGCCACCTTAAGTTAATACTTTGTAGCGCCACTTTTTGCTGCGATTACAGCTGTAAGTCGCTTGGGGTATGTCTCTATCAGTTTTGCACATCGAGAGACTGACATTTTTTCCCATTCCTCCTTGCAAAACAGCTCGAGCTCAGTGAGGTTGGATGGAGAGCATTTGTGAACAGCAGTTTTCAGTTCTTTCCACAGATTCTCGATTGGATTCAGGTCTGGACTTTGACTTGGCCATTCTAACACCTGGATATGTTTATTTTTGAACCATTCCATTGTAGATTTTGCTTTATGTTTTGGATCATTGTCTTGTTGGAAGACAAATCTCCGTCCCAGTCTCAGGTCTTTTGCAGACTCCATCAGGTTTTCTTCCAGAATGGTCCTGTATTTGGCTCCATCCATCCAGCTTCCCATCAATTTTAACCATCTTCCCTGTCACTGCTGAAGAAAAGCAGGCCCAAACCATGATGCCGCCACCACCATGTTTGACAGTGGGGATGGTGTGTTTAGGGTGATGAGCTGTGTTGCTTTTACGCCAAACATAACATTTCGCATTGTTGCCAAAAAGTTCAATTTTGGTTTCATCTGACCAGAGCACCTTCTTCCACATGTTTGGTGTCTCCCAGGTGGCTTGTGGCAAACTTTAAACGACACTTTTTATGGATATCTTTAAGAAATGGCTTTCTTCTTGCCACTCTTCCATAAAGGCCAGATTTGTGCAATATACGACTGATTGTTGTCCTATGGACAGAGTCTCCCACCTCAGCTGTAGATCTCTGCAGTTCATCCAGAGTGATCATGGGCCTCTTGGCTGCATCTCTGATCAGTCTTCTCCTTGTATGAGCTGAAAGTTTAGAGGGACGGCCAGGTCTTGGTAGATTTGCAGTGGTCTGATACTCCTTCCATTTCAATATTATCGCTTGCACAGTGCTCCTTGGGATGTTTAAAGCTTGGGAAATCTTTTTGTATCCAAATCCGGCTTTAAACTTCTTCACAACAGTATCTCGGACCTGCCTGGTGTGTTCCTTGTTCTTCATGATGCTCTCTGCGCTTTTAACGGACCTCAGACTATCACAGTGCAGGTGCATTTATACGGAGACTTGATTACACACAGGTGGATTGTATTTATCATCATTAGTCATTTAGGTCAACATTGGATCATTCAGAGATCCTCACTGAACTTCTGGAGAGAGTTTGCTGCACTGAAAGTAAAGGGGCTGAATAATTTTGCACGCCCAATTTTTCAGTTTTTGATTTGTGCAAGGCACTGTACAGGCACTAAGTTGACTGTGCCTTTAAACAGATTGGGAAATTCCAGAAAATGATGTCATGGCTTTAGAAGCATCTGAAGGGTTAATTGGCATAATTTGAGTCAATTGGAGGTGTACCTGTGGATGTATTTCAAGGCCTACCTTCAAACTCAGTGCCTCTTTGCTTGACATCATGGGAAAATCAAAAGAAATCAGCCAAGAAGACCTCCACAAGTCTGGTTCATCCTTGGGGGCAATTTCTAAATGCCTGAAGGTACCACGTTCATCTGTACAAACAATAGTATGCAAGTATAAACACCATGGGATCATACTGCTCGGGAAGGAAGGGAAGTTCTGTCTCCTAGAGATGAACATACTTTGGTGCTAAAAGTGCAAATCAATCCCAGAACAACAGCAAAGGACCTTGTGAAGATGCTGGAGGAAACGGGTACAAAAGTATCTATATCCACAGTAAAACAAGTCCTATATCGACATAACCTGAGAGGCCGCTTAGCAAGGAAGGAGGAAGAAGCCACTGCTCCAAAACCGCCATAGAAAAACCAGACTACGGTTTGCAACAGCACATAGGGACAAAGATTGAACTTTTTGGAGAAATGTCCTCTGGTCTGATGAAACAAAAATAGACTGTTAATGACCATTTATGTTTGGAGGAAAAGGGGGGAGTCTTGCAAGCCGACGAACACCATCCCAACAGTGAAGCACAGGGGTGGCAGCATCATGTTGTGGGGGTGCTTTGCTGCAGGAGGGACTGGTGCACTTCACAAAATAGATGGCAACATGAGGGAGGAAAATTGTGGATATATTGAAGCAACATCTCAAGACATCAGTCAGGAAGTTAAATCTTGTTTTCAAATGGGGCTTCCAAATGGACAATGACCACAAGCATACTTCCAAAGTTGTGGCAAAATGGCAACAAAGTCAAGGTATTGGAGTGGCCATCACAAAGCCCTGCCCTCAATCCTATAGAAGATGTGTGGGCAGAACTGAAAAAGCGTGTGCGAGCAAGGAGGCCTACAAACCTGACTCAGTTACACCAGCTCTGTCAGGAGGAATGGGCCAAAATTCACCCAACTTATTGTGGGAAGCTTGTGGAAGGCTACCCAAAACGTTTGACCCAAGTTAAAGGCAATGCTACCAAATACTAATTGAGTGTATGTAAACTTCTGACATACTGGGAATGTGATGAAAGAAATAAAAGCTGAAATAAATCATTCTCTCTACTATTATTCTGACATTTCACATTCTTAAAATAAAGTGACGATCCTAACTGACCTAAGACGGGACATTTTTACTTGGATTAAATGTCAGGAATTGTGAAACTGAGTTTAAATGTATTTGGCTTAGGTGTATGTAAACAGCCAACTTCAACTGTATATGGATGGATGGATGGATGGATGGATAGATAAACATTTTTATTTACAATATTCATCATGTGCCCACACACTTGTAATTCTGAAAAGTGAACACATACCTGTGAGAGGGGTGGCCCTGGTAGTAGTTGTAGGTTTTTATACAGTACCCAAGACTATTGAGTTAATTTGACCAAGAGCTATAGCATGAATACTGCAATGTGGGTTGGATTGAAATGAGCCCCTAATCTTCATTATCAAGGGGATGACTCACTTTTTTCTCCAACACAATACTGCAATAAATGTTAGTCCACATTTCATTTTTTTGCACCACATTGGGGATTTTAATTTACACTGGCAGTAGATGTCAGGAACTCATCACCTTTCCACTGAGAGTTAACTGTCCAGAGCCATATTTGCTTGAGATGCACATCATTTTATTATCAGCACGTGACAGTGGACTTCTAAGAATGCTTTAGTGTTGGGATCAGGTACTACCACAAAAATGTATATTTATGAGCAATTTCCCCGCTACCCACAACTTCTCACCTGAAAATGTGAGCAGTTTGGGCAAGGGTAGAGTTGAGCGTTACCCTTATACGAAGTTTGGTAACTGTTTACATTAAGTTGGCCCTATGTTATTGTAATCAGGCACTATTACCCCTGTTACCACTGTCTAATAAATTATATCAGGGTTTAATGTGAGGCGTGCTCGGGTTTCACCCCCATATGCACACAGACGCTGCACAGTATTACACAGAGTGAGTTCCATAGCAAGTCCTAGTTTCAATTGGCAAGGTTCATAGACCGTGAGATGATTGGTCAAAATACGTTTTTACAGCAAGAGGCTGAGGCCATGACGTGTGTAAATACCAACACGTGAGTGTGTTCTGTTTTTCCCAGCTTTAAATGTGCTGTCTTATTGGACCATATGGTGTATCTTGGCTGACTGGTTCAGTAAGAAGCAGGGGATTGACAGGCAGGGCCCCATTGGTGCACATTCCACCACTAATCTCCCTCTGAAACCTTTCTGTCCAACTTCAGCCTCCGTAGGGTCGGTCCTGTAAACACAGAGGATGCCTATGGGTGTCTATTGACCCCCCCCACTGTTTAGTTATTTCTCCCATCTCTGATTACTTTGTTGTGATACGTGGAGTTTCTCACCCAGCATGTACAGAGCAGCTGCATGTCTGAACAAACTCTCAAACTCACGGAGTCACACATGCATAGCCCCCCCGCTCTCCTTCTCAGACACATATTGTGTACGTCTACAAATTGTACCAATTCCCCATTCATATCGGCCATACAAACAGTTAATTTTTTACTGTTCAATTGACCACTGGTTTCTTCTACCCCTTCCACCCCTTGGGCAGGCCTCCTGGCATCCCCCCAGTCAGCTCCTGGGAACTTGGAGAACAGTAAACCGAGTGAGAGCCGCATCAACGGAGGAAGCAGAGAGAACAGCACTGTGGACTTCAGCAAGGTAACGTCTCTCCTCCCACTGCTGAGCAGTGTGTAGACCCACGGTCACGAGGACAGACAAGTAGAGCTCTGCTACCTGACCCGGGCCCGACATTATACATTGGGTCAGGGCCGAGTAGGGCCTTTTTTTATCAATATCTAGGGAACAGGCAGGGCTCGTGTATCACTAAATTGATCACAAACATTTTGAAGCTGAGCCATTTGCTCATGCTCTGCTGCGCAATAGTCATATCTGACAACGATCATAACATGGTGTCAGAAGTGCTTCAACATCGTCAAATATAAAACAGAGATTATTTCACAGAAAATAATGTTCCTTGAGTTTTGTTAGTGACAAAGTAGTTAACTGCTCTGTCATGTCTCGTCATTGAGCAGAGCAGCCCTAGCAGAGCCGTTGCTATGGATACTCGCTCAGAGCCGCCATGAGTAGAGTGCATGCAGAGCGAGCTGCGCGCAGGGTGAGACTGACAGAGCAGCTAATGGATTTACTAATGGAGGAAGTTATTTTTGGTTTCGGTCAGGGACGGGGCTTTCATTTGGTTGAAGCAATCGGGCCTGGGTAGGACCTGAACGTCACAGCATAGGTAGGGCTCGGGCTTAAAATTCATGCCCATGCAGGGCTCTACAGGGAAGTCAATATGGCAGCCGCTGGCTTCAAAGCCTCTGATTGGCCAATACATAGCATCAGAAATCCAGGGTTTATACAGTGCATTCAATAAGATTTCAGATCCCTTGAAATTTTCCACATTTTGTTACGTTACAACCTTATTCTACAATTATTATTTTTTTATCCCTCAATCTACACACAATACCCCATAATGACAAAGCAAAAACAGGTTTTTAGAAATAAAATAACTGAAATCACATTTTACTTAAGTATTCAGACCCTTTACTCTGTACTTTGTTAAAGCGCTTTTGGCATTGATTATAGCCTCAAGTCTTCTTGGGTATGACACTGCATATCCTGTCAAGCTCTATTTTCAGGTCTCTCCAGAGATGTTCGATCGGGTTCAAATCAGGGCTCTGGGTGGGCCACTCAAGGACATTCAGAGACTTCTCCCGAAGCCACTCCTGCATTGTCTTGGCTGTGTGCTTAGGGTCGTTGTCCTGTTGGAAGGTGAACCGTCACCCCAGTTCAAGGTCCAGAGCGCTTTGGAGCAGGTTTTCATCAAAGATCTCTTTCCTTCGATCCCGACTAGTCACCCAGTCCCTGCTGCTGAAAAACATCCCCACGGCATGATGCTGCCACTCATGCTTGACCGTAGGGGATGGTTCCAGGTTTCTTCCAGACGTGACACTTGGCATTCAGGCCAAAGAGTTCAATCTTGGTTTCATCAGACCAGAGAATCTTGTTTATCTTTGTCCTTTAGTTGTCTTTTGGCAAACTCCAAGCAGACTGTGATGCCTTTCACTGAGGAGTGGCTTCTGTCTGGCCACTCTACGATAAAGGCCTGATTGGTGGAGTGCTGCAGACATGGGAGAACCTTCCAGAAGGACAACCATCTCCACAGAGGAACTCTGGAGCTCTGTCAGGGTGACCATCGGGTTCTTGGTCACCTCCTTGACCAAGGCCCCCCCCCCGATTGCTCAGTTTTGGCCGGACAGCCAGCTCTAGGAAGAGTCTTGGTTCCAAACTCCTTCCATTTAAGAATGATGGAGGCCACTGTGTTCTTGGACCTTCAATGCTGCAGAAATTATTTGGTAAACTTCCCAAGATCTGTGTCTCGACACAATCCTGTCTCGGAGCTCTATAGACAATTTCTTCCACCTCATGGCTTGGTTTTTGCTCTGACATGCACTGCCAACTGTGAGACCTTCTATAGACAGGTGTTTGCCTTTCCAAATCATGTCCAATCAATTGAATTTACCACAGGTGGCCTCCAATCAAGTTGTAGAAACATTTCAAAGATGAATTTCTAAAAACATGTTTTCGCTTGGTCATTATGGGGTATTGTGTGTAGATTGAGGTAAATAATGAATTGAACGTGACAAGTGGAAAAAGTCAAAGGGTCAGATATACAATGCATTCTGAAAGTATTCAATGTCATTTGAAGTAACACATGCTGGATACTGAACACAGTGACTGGTTTCCGCTCCTTGGGGGACTGATGGGTATGAGAACAGTGTATTAAGAGGATGATATTATAATAAGAGGTGACATCATGGATCCAGATTGGACCCTAGCTGAGTGATCTGAGCGTATGGTGTGATCTGAATTAAGTTGTGCCCCTGTTTGTCCTGCTCTCAGCATGCTTGCCACTGTAGTTGTGGTTCCTGGGGCGGGGGTGCCAGGAGGCCTGCAGTAAGTCCTCTCTCCTGTCAATCACTGGCCCTGGCCAATCAGTGCTGTTGTGTTGATCCATGAGACTGTTGTTCCGTGACGTGACTGTACATAACATGTTACCTGCCAGTGCCGTGTGTGTGACCGTAGTGTTGTGACTGTGTTGATCTGTCTGTAGTGGTCCGACCGTGGTTCAGAGAATCTGATGTTTTCATTATCTTTTTTTGTGCAGCAGTACGGCTGTCAGCAGAACAGCAACCACACATATTCTATGTGATTTATTATTTATTGGGTGTCCTGTTTGAGGTCATCGCTTCTGACGGAAGCATCCATAGTACAGTGTAAGTGGGTAGTGTCCATGGTGTAGGGGTAGTGGGTAGCGTCCACGGTGTAGGGGTAGTGGGTAGCGTCCACGGTGTAGGGGTAGTGGGTAGCGTCCACGGTGTAGGGGTAGTGGGTAGTGTCCATGGTGTAGGGGTAGTGGGTAGTGTCCACGGTGTAGGGGTAGTGGGTAGTGTCCACGGTGTAGGGGTAGTGGGTAGTGTCCACGGTGTAGGGGTAGTGGGTAGTGTCCACGGTGTATGGGTAGTGGGTAGTGTCCACGGTGTAGGGGTAGTGGGTAGTGTCCACGGTGTAGGGGTAGTGGGTAGTGTCCACGGTGTAGGGGTAGTGGGTAGTGTCCACGGTGTAGGGGTAGTGGGTAGTGTCCACGGTGTAGTGGGTAGTGTCCACGGTGTAGGGGTAGTGGGTAGTGTCCACGGTGTAGGGGTAGTGTCCACGGTGTAGGGGTAGTGGGTAGTGTGTAGGGGTAGTGGGTAGGGTCCACGGGGTAGCGGGTAGGGGTAGCGGGTAGCGTCCACGAGGTAGTGGGTAGGGTCCATAATGTAGAAGATAAGGTACCCCGTCTCCTTGCCTGGTACATGTGATTGTAGGTGTACACGCGCTGGTTCTTTTTGGGGGGGGTAGTTCAACCCTCAAACTACCCATCTATACACACATTCTCAGTAACTGACCATGTTACCAAAACACACCTTATATTTTCCACAGTTTATAACAGTTGAGAATTTTGTAGAAATTTGGCAAACACATAATGTAGGGTTGGTACACGAGGTAGTGGGTAGGGTCCATAATGTAGAAGATAAGGTACCCCGTCTCCTTGCCTGGTACATGTGATTGTAGGTGTACACGCGCTGGTTCTTTTTGGGGAGGCCTTAAATAACAGTTGAGAATTTTGTAGAAATTTGGCAAACACATAATGTAGGGTTGGTACGGCCTTAAATCTTGGAAAAGTCTTGGAATTTTACAACGTTTTCCAGTCCTGGAAAAGTTTAGAAAATGGTCAGATCTGAAAAGAATACTTTTTCCCCCGTGTATTTGATTTGGGCACATATTCTTTACCAATCACATCAAAATCAACTTCAGTGCATCTGTGTGTCATCACCTGCATGTGTACCAGTGGGCCATTGCTCAAGGAGAGGCCTATAAAATATGATAGAGAACAGAGTAGGTAGCCAATTCAAATCTTGTATCCTGGCTAGTTCTCTCTCTCCCTCTAGTTAACTGTTCAGTGTTTCCTCTATGCGTTCCCCCTATATGATCTTTGATATATTGAATGAGCTAATTATTGGACAAAGCCAGAGCAACATTTCCACCACGCATGTTTTACATCCAGGGAGGTCAACCGTTCTCCAGGAGAGCTAATGAGTGTAGGCTTTTATTCCATTATTTTAGTCCTCTAACAAAACATTTTAGAAATGAGTTGCTCAACCGGACCTTGATAAACTGACTGCAACGTGTTTGAACAGGGCTGTATTAAAAGCCTGCACACCCATCAGCTCTCCAGACTGAGGGTTGACCACATGTGTTTATACAGTTGCCTAACAGGGATTCTACTTTGTGGGGGGTTAAGTGCCTTTCACAACGACAGGAGATGGTAGACTACATGGGATCAGCCTCCAGCCTCCAAGTGTTGATACCACATTTCTGCCAAAAAATATATACTTCTATTTAAACACCCAGTTGTTGTCATGGGAATTTAGTTTAAAGTCCTGAAATTCAATCTGTCTAAATGTCTATGAACCCTGCATGGCCAATACAATTCAACTTCAGGAACATCCAAGCATGTATACTTCCTGTTTAACCCTGTGACCTTCAACCTCCCAGGTGGACATGAACTTCATGAAGAAGATCCCACCTGGGGCGGAGGCGTCCAACGTGCTGGTGGGAGAGGTGGAATTCCTGGAGCGACCAATCATAGCATTCATCAGGCTGTCCCCCGCCGTGCTGCTCACTGGTCTCACTGAGGTGCCCGTACCCACCAGGTAAGTGTGTACACACACTTATCTGAATCGCATGACAGGCATTTAGTTAGTTTGACTGTGAAGGAGTTATTGCAATAGACAACCATTTTTGAAAAACATATTGTGTGTTGAGGGGGACGTGCGGTGGTGTGTGCTTGGATGGACTCTGATTCTATCCTGCTCTCCTATTGGTCAGGTTCCTGTTCCTGCTGCTGGGTCCGTTTGGGAAGGGTCCTCAGTACCACGAGATCGGCCGCTCCATCGCCACGCTGATGACAGACGAGGTGAGGAGCACTACAACACAGCTCTGGATTGGTCCAATTTCAACCTTGGCCAATCACCAATTGGTCCCATGCTGTGGCGTCAGAAGCAGCAACATGTCGTTTGAGAGACTGCTGTTGTCGTCCTGTGCCAGGTCTTCCATGATGTAGCGTACAAGGCCAAAGACCGGAACGATCTGCTGTCGGGGATAGATGAGTTTCTGGACCAGGTGACCGTCCTACCCCCAGGAGAGTGGGACCCTACGATACGAATCGAGCCCCCCAAGAGTGTCCCATCTCAGGTGAGGGATCTGGACCAAGATGTTGGTTGGCTGCTATTGAACGTGTGAGACATGCTGATGGGTAATATTGTAAGAGAACCGCTGTGGACACGGTGTGTGTACAGTACGGATGGTTAGAATGTTGAGGGCTGTGCAGTAACCTGGCCTGTGGGGGGCTTTTCTCTCTACACAGGACAAGAGGAAGATGCCCTCATTGCCCAACGGCTCTGCCCATAATGAGTCCTTCAAGGAAGACCAGCACCAAGCAGGACCAGAGCTACAGAGGACAGGGAGGTGGGTCTCTCTCACACAAACACACACAATGGGTTTTCTTTAAGTCCCTTTTGATGAAAAGGAGCTGCCAGACTGAGTGGTCACCTTGGCAGCTCATTATAAAAGCATTATAAACATGAAGAGAGCTGTTCACTAGAGGTCTGGAAAGTCTTTCATGAGTCTGATGTAGAAGCTGAAGAGGTCTACTGCAGCCTTTCATCTAGCAGCACTTCACCAGTACCTCACAACCCCCCACACACCGTCTACACGGTACCCCACACTCACCGTCTACACACCGCTACCCCACACACACACACACCGTCTACACACCGCTACCCCACACACACACACACCGTCTACACACCGCTACCCCACACACCGTCTACACACCGCTACCCCACACACACACCGTCTACACTCCGCTACCCCACACACACACAGTCTACACACCGCTACCCCACACACACACAGTCTACACACCGGTACCCCACACACACAGTCTACACACCGGTACCCCACACACACACACAGTCTACACACCGGTACCCCACACACACACACCGTCTACACACCGGTACCCCACACACACACACCGTCTACACACCGGTACCCCACACACACACCGTCTACACACCGGTACCCCACACACACCGTCTACACACCGCTACCACACACACACACCGTCTACACACCATTCACTCTCCAATAATACTGAAACCACACCATAGTGTATTTCTAGTTCATGAGAAAGACCAAAAATATACTAGATTTCTTTCTTACTTTTACTAGTCTTCAATTGTAGGTTATTTCATGGTAACTACTAAGTATAGTTGTATATTATTGAGCAGCAGTTACTGTGTAATGTTGAGTAATGACATTCTGCTCAGTGAAGAAGTTAGTTAATAACTATGGCATTAAGGGTGACATCACTTTAAAGAGTCTATGCAGGCTTTAGACATGCTGTTCTTGACCCCTCTCTGAAACATGACCTGAAGTGGCCTGTACAGGAGGTGTGTCTGTGTGACAATTATTTATGTCCCCTCAGCTGGCACGGTTTCCATTGCTGGCTATATTCCAACTGCCTACTACATTTAGTCTGTCCAGTTTTTTGAGTTGGCTCTGATTTAGAGTTGTCCCCAATACTAAAGGTGCAGAGATGATATCACATCTCTCTAGCAATTAAACTATTATTAAAACTCCCTCACTGGCTTCCCTGCTCTCTGATGTCCTCCCTCCTTCCCTCCCTCCCTCTCTCTCCTCTGTCAGGATCTTTGGGGGCCTGGTGATGGATGTAAGGAGGAAAGCTCCGTTCCTGTGGAGCGATATTAGGGATGCTCTGAGCCTGCAGTGCCTGGCCTCTGTGCTGTTCCTCTACTGCGCCTGCATGTCCCCTGTCATCACTTTCGGAGGCCTGCTGGGCGAGGCCACCAAGGGAAACATCGTGAGTGATGTCACCAGAAACTAATGGGAGATATTGTATTTGTCTACAGTTATTGATGACTTTGTGATAAAAATGTTTAATTGCTCACCGTCTTTGCCTAATCTCCCCTCACTCTCACTCACCCAGAGTGCGATCGAGTCGTTGTTCGGGGCGTCTCTGACGGGCGTGGCCTTCTCCATGTTTGCGGGCCAGCCACTCACCATCCTGGGCAGCACCGGACCAGTCCTGGTCTTTGAGAAGATCCTCTTCAAGTTCTGCAGGTGAGTGTGCAGGCTACTGCTGTAGCAGTGTCCCAACTGTCTCAAACACCTCCTCAGGGTTCGTATTGTCATGAAAGTCCTGGAATTTTATTTAACATTTATTTAACCTCCTCGTGCCTTTTTGCACACAATGTATATAGACTCCCCTTTTTTTTCTACTGTGTTATTGACTTGTTAATTGTTTACTCCATGTGTAACTCTGTGTTGTCTGTTCACACTGCTATGCTTTATCTTGGCCAGGTCGCAGTTGCAAATGAGAACTTGTTCTCAACTAGCCAACCTGGTTAAATAAAGGTGAAATAAATAAAAATTAAAAAACTAGGTAAGTAAGTTAAGAACAAATTCTTATTTACATTGATGACCTACCCCTGGCCAAACCCTAACCCGGACGACGCTGGGCCAATTGGGCACCGGCCTGTGGGATTCCCAATAACGTCCGGTTGTGATACAGCATGGAATCGAACCAGGTTCTGTAGTGACGCCTCTACCACTGAGATGCAGTGCCTTGGACTGCTACGCCACTCAGGAGCCTAATAAAAGTTGGAAAAGTTTTAGAAAATGATAAATTCCCAAAACGTTTTCGAAATGTCATGGAAATTCATTTAATAATTTCTGTTAATGTAATTTTTTAGGCACCGTTAAAATATTTGATCAATAAAATAAAAATCTACATATCAGCCAGGATCGGAATGACACTAGCGTATCGGTGTTTGCGAGCATCATCTGCGTAGTGCTATAGACTAGTGGGCCGTTGCTCAAGAAGAGCGAGACAGTCGGGACATTACAGCAGCAGGTAGGCCTAGCCTACTAAATATGATAGAACAAATGAACTAGGTAGCTAATGCAAAACATGTCTTTTATCCTCTAGTTAACTGTTTAGCTATTATTAGCATGTATGAATTATCTCCCCAAAAACTTTCCACCGATACTCGTGATTAAGGCCATACAAAGTTGATTTAACTTTTTTGAACAATTCATAATTCATTTAAACGATTCCAGTTTGGCTAAATAAATGATTCACTTTGCTATTGTATTAGTTGGGATTCGGTTCAATCGTGGTGAATTGGATCGTGTGAATCAAAGTAATTATTTGTGAATAGTGAATATTAATTTTAGGGAAAAAATTCTATGTAGCCTTTTTTTTCCCTGTTGATTTGGGCATCCAATGTATGAGACATTACAACTCAATAGATACCAGTCAGCCTGCAAAGTAAACACTTCTAAGATAAATATGACTGAACAGTTGAATAAAATATTTGTAGCCTACCATAGCCTTTTGATATATTGAATTAACGATTTCAAAAGGCATAACATTTATTTGGTGGTAATGTTGCAATGTTTTATTTAAGGGAGGTCAACCATCCTCCAGGATAGCTAATGAGAGTGCAGGCTTTTATTACAGTCCCCCTCTAACAAACCATTAGAAATGAGATGCTCCATCGGACCTTGATAAACTGGCTCGGATGTGTTTGAGCAGGGCTTGATCAAAAGCCTGCACTACCAGTAGCTCGCTTGTCCTAAGGGTTGACTACATGTTTTATACAGTTTCCTAATAGGTATTCTAAACTCAGCAAAAAAATTAACGTCCTCTAACTGTTAACTGGGTTTATTTTCAGCAAACTTAACGTGTAAATATTTGTATGAACATAACAAGATTTAACAACTGAGACATAAACTGAACAAGTTCCACAGACATGGAATAATGTCCACCATGAATGGGGGGGGGGGGGGAAGAATCAAAACTAACAGTCAGTATCTGCTGCATTAAGTACTGCAGTGAATCTCCTCATGAGCTGCGCCAGATTTGCCCGTTTTTGCTGTGAGATGTTACCCCACTCTTCCACCAAGGCACCTGCAAGTTCCCAGACTTTTCTGGGGGGGAATGGCCCTAGCCCTCACCCTCCGATCCAACAGGTCCCAGACGTGCTCAATGGGATTGAGATCCGGGCTCTTCGCTGGCCATGGCAGAACACTGACATTCCTGTCTTGCAGGAAATCACGCACAGAACGAGCAGTATAGCTGGTGGCATTGTCATGCTGGAGGGTCATGTCAGGATGAGCCTGCAGGAAGGGTACCACATGAGGGAGGAGGATGTCTTTCCTGTAACGCAGATTGCCTGCAATGACAACCGGCTCAGTCTGATGATGCTGTTACACACCGCCCCAGAACATGACTGCCCTTCCACCTCCAAATCACCAAGTCCTCGGTGTAACGCTATTCCTTCGACGATAAACGCCAATTCGACCATCACCCCTGGTGAGACAAAACCGCGACTCGTCATATGAAGAGCACTTTTTGCCAGTCCTGTCTGGTCCAGGGACGGTGGGTTTGTACCCATAGGTGCCATTGTTGCCGGTGAGGTCTGTTGAGGACCTGCCTAACAACAGGCCTACAAGCCCTCAGTCCAGCTTCTCTCAGCCTATTGCAGACAGTCTGAGCACTGATTGAGGGATTGTACGTTCCTGGTGTAACTCGGGCAGTTGTTGTTGCCATCCTGCACCTGTCCCGCAGGTGTGATGTTCGGAAATACCGATCCTGTGCAGGTGTTGTGGTCTGCCACTGCGAGGACGATCAGCTGTCTGTCCTGTCCTGTAGCGCTGTCTTAGGTGTCTCACAGTACGGACATTGCAATTTATTTCCCTGGCCACATCTGCAGTCCTCATGCCTCCTTGCAGCATGCTTAAGGAACATTCACACAGATCTTTCTTTTGGTGATTTTCAGAGTCAGTAGAAAGGCCTCTTTCGTGTCCTAAGTTTTCATAACTGTGACATTAATTGCCTATTGTCTGTAAGCTGTTAGTGTCTTAACGACCGTTCCACAGGTGCATGTTCGTTAATTGTTTATGGTTCATTGATCAAGCATGCGAAACAGGGTTTAAACCCTTTACAATGAAGATATGTGAAGTTATTTGGATTTCTACGAATTATCTTTGAAAGACCCGGTCCTGAAAAGGGGACGTGTCTTTTTTTGCTAAGTTAAGGCCTTGCTTAACTACAGGAGATGGTACATTTTTTATTTATTTTTTTATTTCACCTTTATTTAACCAGGTAGGCTAGTTGAGAACAAGTTCTCATTTGCAACTGCGACCTGGCCAAGATAAAGCATAGCAGTGTGAACAGACAACACAGAGTTACACATGGAGTAAACAATTAACAAGTCAATAACACAGTAGGAAAAAAAGGGGGGTGGGTCTATATCTGTCAGATCTGGAAATGGTGTTACTATAGCGCCATCTGCTGGTAAAGAGAAGACTGACACCTACACTCAACTGAAACAGAAGTGACCATCGTCTGTAATCAATTTGTGGTGTGTTATGGTATTAGCCCCAAGTACTCAATGAGAAAAGATCATGCCAGGGGTTAAGATAAATTATCTACTGGACAATAACTGATCTTCCCACTGGAGGTAAGAGGTATAAGCTAAAATCCCAGTCTAATATGCAGAATATTTTATTTTTTAATATATTTTTTAACGTTATTTTACCAGGTAAGTTGACTGAGAACACGTTCTCATTTACAGCAACGACCTGTGGAATAGTTACAGGGGAGAGGAGGGGGCTGAAGGAGCCAATTGTAAGCTGGGGATGATTAGGTGGTCATGATGGTAACGCCACACAACAGATGATGCTTTCTCACCTTTCAGTGCCTGCAGCTCTTTCTCCATGGATTCCATTCTCTCTTTCATAGCTAGAAACATGGAGAATACACAGCACTTTCACTGTAGTAACATCTATCTTTATACACAGCCCCACTCTCTCTTCCACTGCACATACACAGTGGCAATTCAGGCTTACACACACACACACACACACACACACACACAACCTAAATTGTCACAGCATAATGTTTTCCAGGTCCATCTTACCGAGCACGCTGGCTATTAGGTCAGACTTGGCCTTCAGCTCTGCCACAGTGTCCATGATCTGTCTGAACATGGGGGGGATTTCCTGGTCCCCCCAGGTGGGCTGAGCTGTGACCAACAGAGACAGGCAGGCCAGGGCCAGCAGTGGAAGGCTGCAGGGTGCCATTATCGCTCGCCTCTGTGTGTGTGATCAACAGGGTCGCAGAGAGAAGAGGAAGAATGTAACACGGCTCACACTCTCCTTAGCTCTTATAGAGACAGACACCCACTCTCTGTCATACATACACCCACACACACAGAGATGTTGCAAGCAAACAGGGATTCCCGGAGTCATTGCTTTTTCTAAACCTAGTTCTTCAATAAGGTAAATAGTGTATCTCCCATCCCCCCCCCAGTCTGGAAATCCAGACCTTGTGTACCTGGTCAGGGTCCAACAGGTGACCTGATCTAGTATTGCTTTTCAGGATGAGGGTTGTTGCTTATTCAGTTTTAGGATTCCTACTTCTGTAAGTTTGAAATGATTTCTCATTTTGTGACATATCGGGGTTGCATAGGACCAATGCCAGTACTTTAAGTTGTCCATATACATTTAGTATTGTGTGTGTGTTGTCTCCCTAACCCTCTGTCCCCATCTCCCCTTGTCCAGTGACTACGACCTGTCCTACCTGTCCTTGAGGACCAGCATCGGCCTGTGGACGGCCTTCCTGTGCCTCGTCCTGGTTGCCACGGACGCCAGCTCCCTGGTCTGTTACATCACCCGCTTCACGGAGGAAGCCTTCGCAGCGCTCATCTGCATCATCTTCATCTACGAGGCCCTGGAGAAGCTGGTTCACTTGGGGGAACTCTACCCCATCAACATGAACAACAAGCTGGACAACCTCACCTTCTACATGTAAGAACGCTGAGCTACGACCTTCTACATGTAAGAACGCTAAGCTACGACCTTCTACGTGTTAGAACGCTGAGCTACGACCTACGTGTTAGAACGCTGAGCTACGACCTTCTACTTGTAAGAACGCTAAGCTACGACCTTCTACGTGTTAGAACGCTAAGCTACGACCTTCTACGTGTTAGAGCGCTGAGCTACGACCTTCTACGTGTTAGAGCGCTGAGCTACGACCTTCTACGTGTTAGAACGCTGAGCTACGACCTTCTACGTGTTAGAACGCGGAGCTACGACCTTCTACGTGTTAGAACGCTGAGCTACGACCTTCTACGTGTTAGAACGCTGAGCTACGACCTTCTACATAGTTTAAAGGAAGTGTACTCTGCACATCCAAATTACCTCAGGTGTTTTGGTTAGGTCAGTTGTAGTAGGTGTTTTGGTTAGGTCAGTTGTAGTGGGCGTTTTGGTTAGGTCAGTTGTAGTGGGCGTTTTGGTTAGGTCAGTTGTAGTGGGCGTTTTGGTTAGGTCAGTTGTAGTGGGCGTTTTGGTTAGGTCAGTTGTAGTGGGCGTTTTGGTTAGGTCAGTTGTAGTGGGCGTTTTGGTTAGGTCAGTTGTAGTAGGTGAACGGTGTCGGTTAATGTTTAGTCTCTGTCTCAGATGTCAATGTTCTCCGCCGGTTAACGCCACGCCTGAGATCCAGCAGGTCTGGAACCACAGCGGGGTCACACCAGAATCCATATCTTGGACCCAACTGGATGTCAATGTAAGTTGTGTGTGTTTTTATGCGTGTCTGCTTGCATGTGTGTGCTTATGGGGCGTCCATGGTACCTTCTTATTGTTGTAATCTGTCTCGTACTGGTTTTCCATTTCAATAGTAAAATGACATTGATTTCATGCATGGACATGAAGTTGATTTTGACAACCCTCAACTGTCCTTCCCCCGGTCTGTGTTGTAGGAGTGTTCTAGGCTGCGTGGGGAGTTTATTGGGCCAGCTTGTGGCCACCATGGTCCCTACATCCCTGACGTCCTCTTCTGGTCCGTCATCCTCTTCTTCACTACCTTCTTCCTCTCCTCCTTCCTCAAGCAGTTCAAGACCAAGCTCTACTTTCCCACCAAGGTTTGGCATTAGAGTAGGAGTGATGTGTCTGTCAGGGTTATGTACTAGTGAGTTTAGGTCCTACCACTCTGCTCTCTCCCTTGGTTTGATCCTCTATACGTGAACCTTTACCTCTTTTCTTTTCAGCTGTGCACTCCTTCTCACTCTCTGTCCTTCTGTGTTCCAGGTACGGTCGACCATCAGTGACTTCGCGGTCTTCCTGACCATCATGATCATGGTCCTGGTGGACTACCTGGTGGGCATTCCCTCCCCCAAACTGAATGTGCCTGACCGCTTTCAGGTATGGATTGGTTTCAAACAGTTAACTCTGAATTTCGTTTAGTTTGGGCCTTTAAATTGTTTAACATTTTTTTTAAAGTCTAAATGATTATATCCGAATACATTATTATTATTGTTATTGTGTTGAGTGACACGAAATACAATGGACATTATGCGAGAATTGTAAAAATCTGTTTGACTCAATGTCAATAATGTGGTCATCAAAATACATATTAAATCATTTGGAAACATTAACGTGGCAATCACAATACTGAATGTGACATTGCGGGGTATAGTGCCATGCTAAGGATGTTCAAAGACCTTTTTGTGAAACCCGCGACATCGGTGTGTTCATATTTGCTCTTGGCGGAAGGTATTCCTCAACCGATCAGAGTACGATCGATGTGACATTGGAAAGTCCTGAGGTTGTTTCATGGTCATCAGACGTCTTTTCACTGAAATATCAGGTGAAACGTTTTTCCCTCACTTCTGTCATTCAGGTGTTTTCAGAGAAACAAAAAAAAAACACAGCCAGTTACAAAGTAGAGCTTCATAGCTACGTTCATGGGTTGTCAGGGATTGGTCCAAATGCCCGTTTCGCCACCCCCACTTCCATGATGGGTGCTAGCTGTGTGGGAGTGGCTGACACAGTTCGCTGAGGTAATAACCCAGGTGAGAGGCAGCGTTGCTCTGCAGTGGCTGACACAGTTCGCTGAGGTAATAACCCAGGTGAGAGGCAGCGTTGCTCTGCAGTGGCTGACACAGTTCGCTGAGGTAATAACCCAGGTGAGAGGCAGCGTTGCTCTGCAGTGGCTGACACAGTTCGCTGAGGTAATAACCCAGGTGAGAGGCAGCGTTGCTCTGCAGTGGCTGACACAGTTCGCTGAGGTAATAACCCAGGTGAGAGGCAGCGTTGCTCTGCAGTGGCTGTAATGTGCCAGCGGGGAATTTTGTGATGGATGGTTTTTATTCTTTCAAGTATAAACTACCAGAATTCAGTGGCAACAGCCTTACAATCAATTAGAAACAGGCTTAGTTCACTGTTATTTAGCTATGACTAGGCTAATAATTTGCTGCAGTTCATCCTCTCATCACCAAAGTAACTGAACATCAAAAATAACATGACTATTTAACCTAACTCCATTGTAGGCCTACCTTTTTTAAAAGTAAGCTATGTTATTACGCTAGTAGCCTTCTGTGTTACAGTTCAGTGTGTGTGATAAAGTACTGTCAAAAGTTATCATTTCATAAATGTTTTCAAATTGTTACTAAGTTTTGCATAAAGCATTAAAATGTGTTAATAATATGACCACCTTACCTGAAAACATTTTGGATAATTTGCTTAATACAGCATTTTAATTGAATCGATTTGACTTGTATTTGAATCATCTCAGTGTTCTCCATCAGTCCTGAAAGTTCCTTAACAGTAGCTAGGTTTCCATCCAATTAGCCACATAAAACCAATCTGCGTATTTTCCCAGCAGTGGTATTTTCACCAAACAGCGTGTGATGACGTAGTGCACACAAACTGATCTTTTTCGTGTACTGAATAAAAAAATCTAAAGTTCAATTTATTTCCATCGCATTGTCAACTCTACAAAAACTGTTGCGTAAAATAGCAAATGTGCTTACTCTGGTCTTGGCACCTGCGCTCCAGCTAACAGCTCTGATACAGTTGGGGAAGGCGATGTGGGGAGGCTAGTCTACATTTATAGATTCTGTAGAAGAACTAGTTTTTATTTGCAAGCGGCAGTCAAGGATTGACCATCATGTCGGCAGAATAAGACCCTCTATTTATTGGAAAGGAGCATAAAGGTCATCACTGAAGTTCATCAGAATGTATTTCATCTGTAGCCTAATAAACTGCATGTTTTCCTGAGTTGTAGTGGGAGGATAACACACCATCTCATCGAGACTCCCAAGTTTACTTTGATATGATGGTTATTATATCAATATTTGTGTATAAAGGCATTTCCACCACCATTACTTGCATAATTAATTTTAGACACAAAATGATCCCACCATGTCAAACGAACAGATTATCTGTCAGCATTTATAAAATTGTACTGAAGCGTCCTGTTTCCATGGCAGCTGTCATGGTAATTATTTTCAGACGTACTCTTTACTCGCATAAAACCTGTGGATGGAAATGTGGTTAATTTGACAAGCCTGAGACATTGAACAAAACGTGTTGAATCTAAGAATCCAGACAGGTGGTTTGTTGCCATTATTGACTAGGGATTAACATCGACCTGGCCAACATTTTTTACCTTTTCCGATAACTTGAAAATAAGATCTCAGCAATGGTCAGTCCTATCCTCATGAAATAGTGTTCTGTATAACGTTTCATTTAGTCCCCTAACACCCTACTATGATACTGTACATCAGATTGACAACAGAATCTCTCAGGTATGTGCCAAGTTCACTAAACTAGAACAGGCAGGAGGAGCCTGTGTCTTTGTGCTGATCTGGGTCAGAGTAGTTTGTTTAATGTATTTGTGTTGGGACTCGAACAAACCTTGACACTCTGAATAGATAAAGAATGTCCTATATAGATAAGATAACGAACCATGTCCTGATTATCAATGGATTTGATTGAATGAGATCAGGGTATGGAAAATATGAACTCATTTATTTAGTCAACTTCCAGTTATAAAGAGAGAAACCTGGATAGCACTGCCCTATTTTAGAGTATTATCAACCTACTATTTGAAACACTGGTTTACTGTGTGTTGTGACCTACTGGTTTACTGTGTGTGTTGTGACCTACTGGTTTACTGTGTGTGTTGTGACCTACTGGTTTACTGTGTGTGTTGTGACCTACTGGTTTACTGTATATGTTGTGACCTACTGGTTCACTGTATGTGTTGTGACCTACTGGTTTACTGTGTGTGTTGTGACCTACTGGTTCACTGTATATGTTGTGACCTACTGGTTCACTGTATATGTTGTGACCTACTGGTTTACTGTGTGTGTTGTGACCTACTGGTTTACTGTGTGTGTTGTGACCTACTGGTTTACTGTGTGTGTTGTGACCTACTGGTTTACTGTGTGTGTTGTGACGTTCTGGTTTACTGTGGGTGTTGTGACCTACTGGTTTACTGTGGGTGTTGTGACCTACTGGTTTACTGTGGGTGTTGTGACGTTCTGGTTTACTGTGTGTGTTGTGACCTACTGGTTTACTGTATGTGTTGTGATGTTCTGGTTTACTGTGTGTGTTGTGACGTTCTGGTTTACTGTGTGTGTTGTGACCTACTGGTTTACTGTATATGTTGTGACCTACTGGTTCACTGTATATGTTGTGACCTACTGGTTTACTGTGTGTGTTGTGACGTTCTGGTTCACTGTGTGTGTTGTGACGTTCTGGTTCACTGTGTGTGTTGTGACCTACTGGTTTACTGTGTGTGTTGTGACCTACTGGTTTACTGTGTGTGTTGTGACGTTCTGGTTTACTGTGGGTGTTGTAACCTACTGGTTTACTGTGGGTGTTGTGACCTACTGGTTTACTGTGGGTGTTGTGACCTACTGGTTTACTGTGGGTGTTGTGACGTTCTGGTTTACTGTGTGTGTTGTGACCTACTGGTTTACTGTGTGTGTTGTGACGTTCTGGTTTACTGTGTGTGTTGTGACGTTCTGGTTTACTGTGTGTGTTGTGACCTACTGGTTTACTGTGTGTGTTGTGACCTACTGGTTTACTGTGTGTGTTGTGACGTTCTGGTTTACTGTGTGTGTTGTGACGTTCTGGTTTACTGTGTGTGTTGTGACCTACTGGTTTACTGTGTGTGTTGTGACCTACTGGTTTACTGTGTGTGTTGTGACCTACTGGTTTACTGTATGTGTTGTGACATTCTGGTTTACTGTGTGTGTTGTGACCTACTGGTTTACCTACTGGTTTACTGTGTGTGTTGTGACGTTCTGGTTTACTGTGTGTGTTGTGACCTACTGGTTTACTGTGTGTGTTGTGACCTACTGGTTTACTGTGTGTGTTGTGACCTACTGGTTTACTGTGTGTGTTGTGACCTACTGGTTTACGTTCTGGTTTACTGTGTGTGTTGTGACTGGTTTACTGGTTTACTGTGTGTGTTGTGACCTACTGGTTTACTGTGTGTGTTGTGACCTACTGGTTTACTGTGTGTGTTGTGACCTACTGGTTTACTGTGTGTGTTGTGACCTACTGGTTTACTGTGTGTGTTGTGACCTACTGGTTTACTGTGTGTGTTGTGACCTACTGGTTTACTGTGTGTGTTGTGACATTCTGGTTTACTGTGTGTGTTGTGACCTACTGGTTTACTGTGTGTGTTGTGACCTACTGGTTTACTGTGTGTGTTGTGACCTACTGGTTTACTGTGTGTGTTGTGACCTACTGGTTTACTGTGTGTGTTGTGACATTCTGGTTTACTGTGTGTGTTGTGACATTCTGGTTTACTGTGTGTGTTGTGACATTCTGGTTTACTGTGTGTGTTGTGACCTACTGGTTTACTGTGTGTGTTGTGACCTACTGGTTTACTGTGTGTGTTGTGACCTACTGGTTTACTGTGTGTGTTGTGACCTACTGGTTTACTGTGTGTGTTGTGACCTACTGGTTTACTGTGTGTGTTGTGACATTCTGGTTTACTGTGTGTGTTGTGACATTCTGGTTTACTGTGTGTGTTGTGACATTCTGGTTTACTGTGTGTGTTGTGACCTACTGGTTTACTGTGTGTGTTGTGACCTACTGGTTTACTGTGTGTGTTGTGACCTACTGGTTTACTGTGTGTGTTGTGACCTACTGGTTTACTGTGTGTGTTGTGACCTACTGGTTTACTGTGTGTGTTGTGACCTACTGGTTTACTGTGTGTGTTGTGACGTTCTGGTTTACTGTGTGTGTTGTGACCTACTGGTTTACTGTGTGTGTTGTGACGTTCTGGTTTACTGTGTGTGTTGTGACGTTCTGGTTTACTGTGTGTGTTGTGACGTTCTGGTTTACTGTGTGTGTTGTGACGTTCTGGTTTACTGTGTGTGTTGTGACCTACTGGTTTACTGTGTGTGTTGTGACCTACTGGTTTACTGTGTGTGTTGTGACTAGAGGTCGACCGATTATTGGAGGACCAAAAAAGCCGCTACCGATTAATCGGACGGTTTTAAATAAACAAATAAAAATAATATTTTTTTTTTTAAACAATGTATTTGTAATGATGACAATTACAACAATACTGAATTAACACTTATTTTAACTTAATATAATACATCAATAAAATCAATTTAGCCTCAAGTAGATAATGAAACATGTTCAATTTGGTTTAAATGATGCAAGAAAAAAGTGTTGGAGAAGAAAGTAAAAGTGCAATATGTGCTATGTAAGAAAGCTGATATTTCAGTTCCTTGCTCAGAACATGAGAACATATGAAAGCTGGTGGTTCCTTTTAACATGAGTCTTCAACATTCCCAGGTAAGACGTTTTAGGTTGTAGTTATTATAGGACTATTTCCCTCTATACCATTTGTATTTCATTAACCTTTGACTATTGGATGTTCTTATAGGCACTATAGTATTGCCAGTGTAACAGTATAGCTTCCGTCCCTCTCCTCGCTCTTCCCTGGGCTCGAACCAGCAACACAACGACAACAGCCACCACATCGAAGCAGCGTTACCCATGCAGAGCAACACAGGACACGCTAGATAATATCTAGTAATATCATCAACCATGTGTAGTTGAGTAGTGATTATGATTTGTTTTTTTTTAAGAAAAGTTTAATGCTAGCTAGCAACTTACCTTGGCTTACTGCATTTGCGTAACAGGCAGTCTCCTTGTGGAGTGCAACGAGATAGAGGCAGGTCGTTATTGCGTTGGACTAGTTAACTGTAAGGTTGCAAGATTGGATCCCCGGGGCCGACAAGGTGAATCTGTCTTTCTGCCCCTGAACGGGGCAGTTAACCCACCGTTCCTAGGCCGTTATTGAAAATAAGAATGTGTTGTTAACTGACTTGCCTAGTTAAATAAAGGTGTAAAAAAAAAAAAATCAGATTGTTATGAACTTGAAATCGGCCCCAATTAATCGGCCATTCCGATTAATCGGTCGACCTCTAGTTGTGACCTTCTGGTTTACTGTGTGTATTGTGACGTTCTTTCCTGACCGTGCCTGCTCCTCTAGCCCACGTCTGAGAACCGTGGCTGGCTGATCTCCCCGCTGGGGACCAACCCCTGGTGGACCATGCTGGCTGCAGCCATCCCTGCCCTGCTCTGCACCATCCTCATCTTCATGGACCAGCAGATCACCGCCGTTATCATCAACAGGAAGGAGCACAAACTCAAGGTGAGAGACAGACTGGAAGACTGATATCTAGAGAGAGAGGCTGTGACTTGGAGGAAGACAGGCTGATATATATATAGAGAGGCTGTGACATGGAGGAAGACAGGCTGATATATATATAGAGAGGCTGTGACATGGAGGAAGACAGGCTGATATATATACAGAGAGGTTGTGACTTGGAGGAAGACAGGCTGATTTTTCGACAGAGAGCGGTTGTGACTTGGAGGAAGACAGGCTGATATATATATAGAGAGAGAGGTTGTGACTTGGAGGAAGACAGGCTGATATATATATATATATAGAGAGAGAGGTTGTGACTTGGAGGAAGACAGGCTGATATATATATATATAGAGAGAGAGGTTGTGACATGGAGGAAGACAGGCTGATATATATATATATATACTTGGAGGAAGACAGGCTGAGAGGTTGTGACATGGAGGAAGACAGGCTGATATATATATATGGAGGAAGACAGAGAGGTTGTGACTTGGAGGAAGACAGGCTGATATATATATATATATACAGAGGTTGTGACTTGGAGGAAGACAGGCTGATATATATACAGAGAGGTTGTGACATGAGGTTGTGACATGGAGGAAGACAGGCTGATATATATATACAGAGAGGTTGTGACTTGGAGGAAGACAGGCTGATATATATATAGAGAGGTTGTGACTTGGAGAAGAAGGCTGACAGGTTGTGACTTGGAGGAAGACAGGCTGATATATATATATATAGAGAGGTTGTGATATTTGAGGAAGACAGGCTGATATATATATATAGAGAGGTTGTGACTTGGAGGAAGACAGGCTGATATATATATATAGAGAGGTTGTGACTTGGAGGAAGACAGGCTGATATATATATAGAGAGGTTGTGACTTGGAGGAAGACAGGCTGATATATATATATAGAGAGGTTGTGACTTGGAGGAAGACAGGCTGATATATATATAGAGAGGTTGTGACTTGGAGGAAGACAGGCTGATATATATATAGAGAGGTTGTGACATGGAGGAAGACAGGCTGATATATATATATATAGAGAGGTTGTGACTTGGAGGAAGACAGGCTGATATATATATATATAGAGAGGTTGTGACTTGGAGGAAGACAGGCTGATATATATATATAGAGAGGTTGTGACTTGGAGGAAGACAGGCTGATATATATATATAGGTTGTGACTTGGAGGAAGACAGGCTGATATATATATATAGAGAGGTTGTGACTTGGAGGAAGACAGGCTGATGACTTAGAGAGGTTGTGACTTGGAGGAAGACAGGCTGATATATATATATAGAGAGGTTGTGACTTGGAGGAAGACAGGCTGATATATATAGAGAGAGAGGTTGTGACTTGGAGGAAGACAGGCTGATATATATATATAGAGAGGTTGTGACTTGGAGGAAGACAGGCTGATATATATATAGAGAGGTTGTGACTTGGAGGAAGACAGGCTGATATATATATATATATAGAGAGAGGCTGTGACATGGAGGAAGACAGGCTGATATATATATATATATATAGAGAGAGGTTGTGACTTGGAGGAAGACAGGCTGATATATATAGAGAGGTTGTGACATGGAGGAAGACAGGCTGTTGTGACATGGAGGAAGACAGGCTGATATATATAGAGGAGGTTGTGACTTGGAGGAAGACAGGCTGATTTTTCGACAGAGAGCGGTTGTGACTTGGAGGAAGACAGGCTGATATATATATAGAGAGGTTGTGACTTGGAGGAAGACAGGCTGATATATATAGAGAGGTTGTGACTTGGAGGAATATATATATATAGAGAGGTTGTGACTTGGAGGAAGACAGGCTGATATATATATACAGAGAGGTTGTGACTTGGAGGAAGACAGGCTGATATATATATACAGAGAGGTGTGACTTGACTTGGAGGAAGACAGGCTGATATATATATAGAGAGGTTGTGACTTGGAGGAAGACAGGCTGATATATATATATAGAGAGGTTGTGACTTGGAGGAAGACAGGCTGATATATATACAGAGAGGTTGTGACTTGGAGGAAGACAGGCTGATATATATATATATAGAGGTTGTGACTTGGAGGAAGACAGGCTGATATATATACAGAGAGGTTGTGACTTGGAGGAAGACAGGCTGATATATATACAGAGAGGTTGTGACTTGGAGGAAGACAGGCTGATATATATACAGAGAGGTTGTGACTTGGAGGAAGACAGGCTGATATATATATATAGAGAGAAGAGGCTGTGACATGGAGGAAGACAGGCTGATATATATATATACAGAGAGGTTGTGACTTGGAGGAAGACAGGCTGATATATATATATATAGAGAGGTTGTGACTTGGAGGAAGACAGGCTGATATATATACAGAGAGGTTGTGACTTGGAGGAAGACAGGCTGATTTTTCGACAGAGAGAGGTTGTGACTTGGAGGAAGACAGGCTGATATATATAGAGAGGTTGTGACTTGGAGGAAGACAGGCTGATATATATATAGAGAGGTTGTGACTTGGAGGAAGACAGGCTGATATATATATAGAGAGGTTGTGACTTGGAGGAAGACAGGCTGATATATATATACAGAGAGGTTGTGACTTGGAGGAAGACAGGCTGATATATATATATACAGAGAGGTTGTGACTTGGAGGAAGACAGGCTGATATATATACAGAGAGGTTGTGACTTGGAGGAAGACAGGCTGATATATATAGAGAGGTTGTGACTTGGAGGAAGACAGGCTGATATATATATATAGAGAGGTTGTGACTTGGAGGAAGACAGGCTGATATATATATACAGAGAGGTTGTGACTTGGAGGAAGACAGGCTGATATATATACAGAGAGGTTGTGACTTGGAGGAAGACAGGCTGATATATATACAGAGAGGTTGTGACTTGGAGGAAGACATGATATATATATATATATAGAGAGGTTGTGACTTGGAGGAAGACAGGCTGATATATATGATATAGAGAGGTTGTGACTTGGAGGAAGACAGGCTGATATATATATAGAGAGGTTGTGACTTGGAGGAAGACAGGCTGACTTGGAGGAAGACATATATATATAGAGAGGTTGTGACTTGGAGGAAGACAGGCTGATATATATATAGGTTGTGACTTGGAGGAAGAGGAGGTTGTGACTTGGAGGAAGACAGGCTGATATATATATAGAGAGGTTGTGACTTGGAGGAAGACAGGCTGATATATATATAGAGAGGTTGTGACTTGGAGGAAGACAGGCTGATATATATATATATATAGAGAGGTTGTGACTTGGAGGAAGACAGGCTGATATATATATATATATAGAGAGGTTGTGACTTGGAGGAAGACAGGCTGATATATATACAGAGAGGTTGTGACTTGGAGGAAGACAGGCTGATATATATATATACAGAGAGGTTGTGACTTGGAGGAAGACAGGCTGATATATATATATACAGAGAGGTTGTGACTTGGAGGAAGACAGGCTGATATATATATATAGAGAGGTTGTGACTTGGAGGAAGACAGGCTGATATATATATACAGAGAGGTTGTGACTTGGAGGAAGACAGGCTGATATATATACAGAGAGGTTGTGACTTGGAGGAAGACAGGCTGATATATATATACAGAGAGGTTGTGACTTGGAGGAAGACAGGCTGATATATATATAGAGAGGTTGTGACTTGGAGGAAGACAGGCTGATATATATATAGAGAGGTTGTGACTTGGAGGAAGACAGGCTGATATATATACAGAGAGGTTGTGACTTGGAGGAAGACAGGCTGATATATATATATATAGAGAGGTTGTGACATGGAGGAAGACAGGCTGACAGAGAGGTTGTGACATGGAGGAAGACAGGCTGATATATATATACAGAGAGGCTGTGACATGGAGGAAGACAGGCTGATATATATATAGAGGTTGTGACTTGGAGGAAGACAGGCTGATATATATATAGAGAGGTTGTGACTTGGAGGAAGACAGGCTGTGACATGGAGGAAGACAGGCTGATATATATATAGAGAGGTTGTGACTTGGAGGAAGACAGGCTGATATATATATATACAGAGAGGTTGTGACTTGGAGGAAGACAGGCTGATATATATATAGAGAGGTTGTGACTTGGAGGAAGACAGGCTGATATATATATAGAGAGGTTGTGACTTGGAGGAAGACAGGCTGATATATATATATAGAGAGGTTGTGACTTGGAGGAAGACAGGCTGATATATATATAGAGAGAGAGCGGTTGTGACTTGGAGGAAGACAGGCTGATATATATAGAGGTTGTGACTTACAGGAAGACAGGCTGATCTCTATAGCGAGAGAGGTTGTGACATGGAGGAAGACAGGCTGATATATATACAGAGAGGTTGTGACAGAGGAAGACAGGCTGATATATATACAGAGAGGTTGTGACATAGAGGACAGGCTGATATATATAGAGAGAGAAAGGTTGTGATATAGAGGAAGACAGGCTGATATATATAGAGAGAGGTTGTGACATAGAGGAAGACAGGCTGATATATATATAGAGAGAGAGGTTGTGATATAGAGGAAGACAGGCTGATATATAGAGAGAGAGAGGTTGTGACAAAGTAGAAAAGTGGCACTTGCATGTTGTGTAGCAATACTAGATCAGGTCACTACATGAACCCTGACCAGGTACACAAGTTCTGGATTTCCAGACTAAGGGAGACATCTATTTACCTTACATAACTATAGAACAACTGCAATAGGTTTATACAAATCTATGATTTACTTGCAACGTGTGCGTGTGCCTTTCCAGAGAGTTGGAGGTACTAGTATCAAGGACATCTCTGTTCTGTTGTATCCTGGTTGGCCTCTCATCTGACTCTCACCCCCTCACTGGTTGGCCTCTCATCTGACTCTCACCCCTTCCCTGGTTGGCCTCTCATCTGACTCTCACCCCTTCCCTGGTTGGCCTCTCTCCTGACTGACTCTCACCCCTTCCCTGGTTGGCCTCTCATCTGACTCTCACCCCTTCCCTAGTTGGCCTCTCTCCTGACTGACTCCCACCCCTTCCCTGGTTGGCCTCTCTCCTGACTGACTCTCACCCCTTCCCTGGTTGGCCTCTCTCCTGACTGACTCTCACCCCTTCCCTGGTTGGCCTCTCTCCTGACTGACTCTCACCCCTTCCCTGGTTGGCCTCTCTCCTGACTGACTCTCACCCCTTCCCTGGTTGGCCTCTCATCTGACTCTCACCCCTTCCCTGGTTGGCCTCTCTCCTGACTGACTCTCACCCCTTCCCTGGTTGGCCTCTCATCTGACTCTCACCCCTTCTCTGGTGGCCTCTCTCCTGACTGACTCCCACCCCTTCCCTGGTTGGCCTCTCTCCTGACTGACTCCCACCCCTTCCCTGGTTGGCCTCTCTCCTGACTGACTCTCACCCCTTCCCTGGTTGGCCTCTCTCCTGACTGACTCTCACCCCTTCCCTGGTTGGCCTCTCTCCTGACTGACTCTCACCCCTTCCCTGGTTGGCCTCTCTCCTGACTGACTCTCACCCCTTCCCTGGTTGGCCTCTCATCTGACTCTCACCCCTTCCCTGGTTGGCCTCTCTCCTGACTGTCCCCCCCCATCATCAGAAAGGCTGTGGCTACCACCTGGATCTTCTGGTGGTGTCTGTGATGCTGGGGGTGTGCTCCATCATGGGCCTGCCCTGGTTGGCCTCTCTCCTGACTGACTGTCTCCCCCCCCCCCCATCAGAAAGGCTGTGGCTACCACCTGGATCTTCTGGTGGTGTCTGTGATGCTGGGGGTGTGCTCCATCATGGGCCTGCCCTGGTTTGTAGCGGCCACTGTGCTCTCCATCTCCCACGTCAACAGTCTGAAGCTGGAGTCAGAGTGCTCGGCCCCCGGGGAACAGCCCAAGTTCCTGGGGATCAGAGAGCAGAGGTTCACCAGCTTCATGATCTTCATCCTCATGGGCTGCTCTGTCTTCATGACCTCGGTGCTCAAGGTGAGATGAGACTCTGTTAGACTGGAATGATGTTCCAAATCAAGAAGAGACGCTCTTATAGGATTGCAGGCTGGTTTCTTGATCAGATCCTCATCATCCTTTCACTGTTTTGGAACATTTCTTTTTGATACCAGAGTGATGAGGAAGGGGAAGTATTATTTGGCACACCCCAGTGGTTTGTGGGTAAAGAAATTAGAAAAGGGTGAGGACTATGATTAAATGACTAAAAAGTACCTTCTGTCCCCTGTGTTGTCTTTCTAGTTCATCCCTATGCCAGTCCTCTACGGGGTGTTTCTCTACATGGGTGTGTCCTCACTCAAAGGCATCCAGGTCAGTCTGTGTGGTGTGTTATGTCATGTGGTCAGTGCGGTAGGTTTACACTGCAGTGTTGCTCCCCCCCACACTTGCACAATGGTACATTTGAACCACAGGAGGTTGGTGGCACCTAATTAAAGATATAAGAATTTGTTCTTAACTGACTTGCCTAGTTAAATAAAGGGTAAAAGAGAACAGACTAGTGGTAATGGCTGGAGGGGAATGGTATCAAACACATGGTTTCCATGGTTTCCAGGTGTTTGATGCCATTCCAATTTCTCCGTTTGGGACATTATTATGAGCCGTCCTCCCCTCAGCAGCCTCCTGTGGTCTCAACATGGCTGTGTTGTGGTTGTCCTCTCCTGTAGTTCTTTGACCGTATCAAGCTGTTCTGCATGCCAGCTAAGCACCAGCCGGACCTGATCTACCTGCGCTACGTTCCCCTGTGGAAGGTCCATGTGTTCACCCTGGTGCAGCTCACCTGCCTGGTGCTGCTGTGGGTCATCAAGGCGTCTGCCGCCGCCGTCGTCTTCCCCATGATGGTAAGAATATGGAGATGCTGTTAGTATGGCCCTAGAAAGACATTTCACAGGCCATGTCTTCCAGAAACAGAAGTCTGAACTGAAGACAGAGAATACGTCAAGCAAAGAAATGGCACAGAATTGGATTGTCAGGATGCCATTTTAATGAAGAGTTAAAAGTACAAGTCACTGATTTTATTTTGGTGTCTCTAGGTGTTGGCCCTGGTGTTTATACGGAAGCTGCTGGACCTATGTTTCACCAACAGGGAGCTGAGCTGGTTGGACGACCTGATGCCTGAGAGCAAGAAGAAGAAGGAGGACGACAAGAAGAAGAAAGCCAAGGAGGTGTGTGTCCAACTGTTCTCACAGACTACTGCAGAGAGCTGTGACAGTCCCACTGACACTTTCCCTCTGTTTCCATGGTTACAGGAGGCCCAGCGCATGCTGGATGTGGAAGAGGGCATAGCACACCCCTGCGACGGGCCGGGCATCCTCAAGACCCTCAAAGTCAGGTTAGTGGTTGGGGACAATTTTGATGCAGTATATCCATGTCCATTATACTTGGAGGAAGTCACGGCCCTTTCACCATGGCCCATCAGTGCTGTTCCTCACGGGTTCTGTAATGCATTGTGAAGCACTTTGGAGAACTATGGACTAGTATATTCATGTAACAGGGAAGAGTAACCCCTTTTGAAGCACTGACCCGTCTCTCCCAAAGCAGGTGTGACAGCAGTGTTGAGTTGGACATGCCACACGACGCAGAGGAGAGAGCAGGGGTTGGTCTCAGTCTCAGGCCTGCTCTAGTCTCACCATGCACTCCTCATACAGCTGCTCTTCCACCTGGTTGATTAACTGCCCATGACCACCTCGGACCGGTTTCATTCCACACCGCAGTTTCCTCCCCTCCGAAGGGCCTATGGAAGTGGACAGCCTTGTGGAATGAAATTACAGCCCTCGTGTTTGATTTGTTGTTGAACATGACCCCCCCCCCCCCCCCCCGACCCTCAGCTCCATAACAACCACCAGAAAAACGACCAATCACAGACTGTCCTTGCAAACAAGCGACTATTTCATCCAACTATTATATTTGAAGTAATACTAAATAGCTAATTTCCCTTAGTATTGCAATTTATAATGGTTATGATAGTTTTCTAAGGGTCCTCTGTAATACTGTATGTTGACTGCAGCCAAGCAAAGATCATTCATGAGTTTGTTTCAGAAATGAGAACCACACTGGGGGGGGGTCTTTAAATGTGTGTTTGTGTACGCCAGCTTAGGGTGGTGTGTGTTTGTGTTTGTTCCCCTGCAGTTTGGACCCCTCTATGGTAAACATTTCTGATGAAATGGCCAAAACTGCCAATTGGAAGTCTGTCTCCATGAACTCTGACAGTGCCAAAGCTCTGAAGCATAGTGGCAGGTAGCTATAACTCCTCCTCGGTATGGTTCAGATGCTCACCCTTCCTCTTCCTGTCTGGCTTCTGGGGCCAAACCCAGAAGCATGCTCCCATCCCTCTCAGAAAATCACACCCTGATAATCATTGTGACTAAATATTTCAACCAATAAATAAATACTTTTCTATTTAAATATTTTGAAAATGAATTCTGAAACTATTTAAAAATGTACATTAATTTCATGCATGTCAATATGTGTCTCAATCACATGCTTTTACGTGTGGGGGAATGTTGATGAAACCTTGTATAAGGCTATTATTGCTTACTCTTAAGACTGAGGGCCAGAGAAGGGAGCAAGTGTTCCCTTTTGGAATCCAGCCTCGTGTTTCTATGTCTCCACCTTATTGTCCTATATAGTCCAGAAGTTGAACCCATACCTTTTTGAGCTTGACAGTATATTAACCTTTGAATAACCTTTCAATGCACTAAGAGAGCGTAAAGGCTAATTATAACACTCCCACCCACAATCGCGATACTATGATGCACCAACTTGCAAATAAATAGTACTGGATGTGTGGCAAATGTCTTAGAACTGCCAATATTTTCAAATAAACCAAAGATAAGAGCATTTGGGTCCACCTGGGGTACATTCAGTCTTTCATTTAAACATTTTTGCAACCTTGCACGTTGTGTGGTGAGTGGGTTCATACTCGCTGTATTGGGTTGTCATTTTTACAATGAGTTTGAAGGATTTAACTTACTAAAATTCAAGTTTAATTCATTAATTTTAAACAGCTATATTTAGATATAATTAAAAGATTTCTATGAATGAACTGAATTTTGGTGGTGGTGATGATGATGGTGTTATTCTCTGTTCCCAGCCAGACGAAGGTGTCCTGTGTGAAGATAAACTTGGAGAATGACCAGGGGGAGAAGTATGGGGATGCTGAGACCTCCTTATGAAGGAGGGACGGGAGGAGCAGGGAGGGTGCCACTTCAGCCTCTAGCCCACCAGGTGGCGTTGTCCTGTCCTCCCACACAGCAGGGGGCAGTGTCCTTCATGGCCCTGTCCGTTGCCCTAACAGCTGCTACCATACCAATGCCAAGGGGGCACACAAAGACACAACCACTTCTACTTAGCCATGTTTCTTTAGTTCTTATTGTGAAATTAGTCCAAGGGAAATTTGTCTTTTAATTTTATCATCGTTTTAAGGTGAAAAAACGTTAACTTTAGATTCAGGTGTGCCTTTTTTAAGGAACCACTTGGTCTTCTTGGAATGACTTTCATCAGGCTTTTTACCAACATATCCATAGTCTCTGTGATATGGTGTACAGTCTGTCCTCGTAACACTTACTTCGAGGGCAATGCATTATGAATGCATGTAGTGGCCTCTATCGCCCTTAGTGCATTATATTAGAAGAGTTGCTGTAAACATTTGAAACTTGTCAAGACTGTCCCCAGGTGGTTTCTAGGAAGCAGTAGGCCTAACAGCAGTCCAAGCACCCCGGGTGGCTTGACCACAACGACGGCTACTACTCACAGCACTCTATCTGGCTCACTCTGAACAATAGACACTTTCTGTTTGAGAAAGCAGGTGATGCTCAACAAAAGGTCCAAATACATTTGGAGCACATATTAGATTTAATCGTGCGTGTGTGTGTGTGCACATGGGTGTGTGTGTACAAGTGTAAGAAACTTAAGAGCAGCTTAAGATGTCTTTTCACAATATCAGTCATGTGTACGATGTGCTGTTGATTCAGATTATCAGTCACAGTAGGTTGAAAGACTGCGTATGTTCTGTCAAAGTGAACATGACAGACTACAGCATAGCCCATAGTTTGCAGAATATTTCTTGAATTAATTGGCAAACATCTCTTACTAATCTTAAACAATCCCAAATTGGAAACGGTCTATAATAAGATAACGTTTCAAAAACAAAATGTTCTCACATTTCTCGATTGAGCGGTCTTGTTATTTTGGAGTAATGGTGAGGGTATTGCCTGCAGTGTCCATACATACATAATGGTGAGGGTATTGCCTGCAGTGTCCATACATACATAATGGTGAGGGTATTGCCTGCAGTGTCCATACATACATAATGGTGAGGGTATTGCCTGCAGTGTCCATACATACATAATGGTGAGGGTATTGCCTGCAGTGTCCATACATACATAATGGTGAGGGTATTGCCTGCAGTGTCCATACATACATAATGGTGAGGGTATTGCCTGCAGTGTCCATACATACATAATGGTGAGGGTATTGCCTGCAGTGTCCATACATACATAATGGTGGACTTGAAAGGAAGAAAATATGTATAGATTAAGTCTATGGAGGCTTCTGAAACTGATGCCTTCTTTAGGGCAGGTTTAAAGCTGTTCAATAGTGTTACTGTACATGGCTGTGGTAGCCTGGGTTTAATCTAGTGTAGTGCACCTGCACCAAGGAAGTCTTACCAGAGCTGTAGCCTCCCCTTGGTTATGATGACGAGGGGAAACCCACTTTTATCCATTTAAACGGTTTACATCCAATGGAATATTTTCTGTTATGGGGTATATATTTTAGATTGTCTATATATATATTTTTTATCATTATTATCTATATCATTACAAAATGTAATGCATTTAATTTATTTTGAGTGTGTCAACATTGCAGAGTTTGGGGGGGAGAAGGGAGCAGTGTCGTTGTTTGTTGCTGGCCGGTAATTAATGTTCTTTATTTCCTGTCTTTATATCTGTGCACTTCAGATACGCCTGCCGCACAACGAGAGGGTTGGGCAGGCTATATGTACCTTTTTATATACATGTATCTATTTAGATCAGTCTCAGGAACCAATGGGCTCAATGAGGCCCTTGTCTCTCACCGTCTCTGTCAGTCTTTCTTTCTCCCCGTCACTCTCTTTCTGTGTCTTTTGTCTCTCTCTCGGCCTCTCCCTCTCTGTGTTGTCTCTCTCCCTCTTTCTCTCTGTGTTGTCTCCCTCTCTCTGTTGTCTCTCTCCCTCTCTGTGTTCTCTCTCTCTCCCTCTCTGTGTTCTCTCTCCCTCTCTCTGTGTTCTCCCTCTCTGTGTTCTCCCTCTCTCTGTGTTCTCTCTCTCCCTCTCTGTGTTGTCTCTCTCTCCCTCTCTGTGTTCTCTCTCTCTGTGTTTCTCTCTCTCCCTCTCTGTGTTGTCTCTCTCTCCCTCTCTGTGTTCTCTCTCTCTGTGTTGTCTCTCTCTCCCTCTCTGTGTTCTCTCTCTCTCTCTGTGTTGTTCTCTCTCTCTGTGTTGTCTCTCTCTCCCTCTCTGTGTTCTCTCTCTCTCTCTCTGTGTTCTCTCTCTCCCTCTCTGTGTTCTCCCTCTCTCTGTGTTCTCTCTCTCCCTCTCTGTGTTCTCTCTCTCCCTCTGTGTTCTCTCTCTCTGTGTTGTCTCTCTCTCCCTCTCTGTGTTCTCTCTCTCCCTCTCTGTGTTCTCTCTCTCTCTCTCTGTGTTCTCTCTCTCTCTGTGTTGTCTCTCTCTGTGTTGTCTCTTTCTGTGTTGTCTCCCTCTCTCTCTCTGTGTTGTCTCTCTCTCTGTGTTGTCTCTCTCCCTTTCTCTGTCTCTGTGTTGTCTCCCTCTCTCTCTCTGTGTTGTCTCTCTCTCTCTCTCTGTGTTGTCTCCTCTCTCTGTTCCCTCTCTGTGTTGTCTCCCTCTCTCTCTCTGTGTTGTCTCCCTCTCCCTCTCTGTGTTGTCTCTCTCTCTCTCTGTGTTGTCTCTCTCTCTGTGTTGTCTCTCTCCCTTTCTCTCTCTTTCTGTGTTGTCTCCCTCTCTCTCTGTTCTCTGTCTCTGTGTTGTCTCTCTCTGTCTCTGTGTTGTCTCTCTCTGTCTCTGTGTGTTGTCTCTCACTTTCACTCTGTTGCTCACTGACTGACTCCTTCATTGTCAATCCACTTGTGTTGCTAGAAGATGTTGCTGTGTGTTTCTCTGCCCCTCCCTTTCAGCTGTAAACCCTTTTGACCTATTTGACACTGGACAACACTGTGATAGGTGGGTTTCTCTGTGCTCTTCTTTTATTGGCTATTCTGTTGTAGGCAGTCTTGTAAAGAAAAATTCTTAATTAATTTTGTCCCGTGGATTTAGTGTTAATGAATAGCAATGCTTTTGGTTGATTATCCAATATGTATACTGTTACAGGAGTCCTACTGGGAAAGGCATCAGTCTGCTGTTCATGGCTCTGTGATTGAGTTTAATTCATGAGTTTGAATTATGTGATTTGAATTAGTTTTATTTAAATCTATAGTGTTATACAAATATGGAATGAAGGTTATGAAACATTGGGTGTAAGTCGTACGGGGGGCAAGAATTTGTTTTGACTTCAATAAAGAGGAGACTCTTCAAGTTCAATAACTGACTGACCGCTTCCATCTGAACACCTTGATGAAAACAAACAGTCTTCTGTTTTAGCAGCTGTTTTGTCCTCTGGGTCAATTATGGGCCCCATACTATGAATGTTGGAAATTAACGTACGTTCTCGTTCCTTCTGACTTTGTGCTTACCAGTGGTGTAAAAATACTTTTAAATATTACTTAAGTCATTTTTTGGGGTATCTGTACTTTTCTTTACTAGTTATATTTTTGACAACTTTTACTTCACTACATTCCTAAAGAAAATAATGTACTTTTTACTCCATACATTTTCCCTGACACCCAAAAGTACTTGCTACATTTTGAATGCTTAGCAGAACAGAAAAGGGTTAAATGCACGCACTTATCAAGAGAACATCCCTACTGCCTCTGATCTGGTGGACTCACTAAACACATTCTTAATTAGTAAATGATGTCTGAGTGTTGGCGTGTGGCCTGGCTATCCGTAAATTTAAAAAACAAGAATTGTACCGTCTGGTTTACTTTAATATAAGGAATTTTAAATTAGTCTTACTTTTGCTTTGATACTTAAATATATTTGAGCAATTACATTTACTTTTGATACTTAAGTATATTTTAAAACCAAAATTTAAACTTTTACTCAAGTAGTATTTTACTAGGTGACTTTTACTTGTCATTTTCTATTAAGGTAACTTTACTTTTACTCAAGTATGACATTTGGGTACTTTTTCCCATCATTGGCATTGCCTTGGTGTGCATTATCTCTTGGTAGTTGAGTACTTAAGCAGGCTGGGACTAGGAAACGTGGCCTACTGGGGAGCTTGTTAAGAGCAGTCCAAGGTGCATTTTCTCCGTATCTAACCTGCGCTGTACAACAATAGAACACAGAATAAACTGTCATAGTGCTGCTATGTGAAACTCCTAAACCAGTGACGATCACTGAGGACAGGCGATCTTTCAGCACCGTGTGACTAGACATTTCAGTCCCCTATAAAGTGGCTTGGATTGGCCTAATGTTGCCATTCAGTTTGATATCAGTGAAGTTTTTAATGAATTGTTCTTAAACTGTACAATGAATGGTATCTGTACTATTCTTATGAGGTTGGGATGGCGGGAACCGGGGGATAATGCAAATGCACCCTTGAATTTTTTTGTAATGGAAATGAAGTTGTTGAAGGAAAGCAATAAAGGTTACTACATTGTAGCTGTGTTGGTTGGCCTCCATCTTTGACAAGTTGTTGTAGCTACATTGCTTGGTGATGAACAGATAGTATTGTATCACTGATCTGCTAGTACACTAAAATACATACATACAAAACATACAGCTCACACTACAGACTGAAAGTCACTATTTTGATTTAAAGGGGCAATCTGCTGTTGCTTTATCCATTTTTAGACTTTAAATTCATTTCCATTGAGTCTTGAAGAATATACAGTGCGTTCAGAAAGTATTCAGACCCCTTGACTTTTTCCACATTTTGTTACATTACAGCCTTATTCTAAAATGGATTAAATTGTTTTTTTCCCCTCAATCTACACACAATGCCCCATAATGACAATGCAACAACAGGTTTAGAAATGTTTGCAAATGTATTACCAATAAAGAAAACTAACCACATTATACAATAGTATTTAGACCCTTTACTCAGTACTTTGTTGAAGCACCTTTGGCAGTGATTACCGCCTCGAGTCTTCTTGGGTATGACTCTACAAGCTTGGCACACCTGTATTTGGGGAGTTTCTCCCATTCTTCTCAAGCTCTGTCAAGTTGGATGAGGAGCGTTGCTGCACAGCTATTTTCAGGTCTCCAGAGATGTTAGATCGGGTTCAAATCCAGACACTGGCTGGGCCACTCAAGGACCTTGAGACTTGTCCCGAAGCCACTTCACTACAGGAAAAGGAGGACCGAGCACGCCCCATTCTCATCGACAGGGCTGTAGTGGAGCAGGTTGAGAGCTTCAAATTCCTTGGTGTCCACAACAACAAACTAGAATGGTCCAAACACACCAAGACAGTTGTGAAGAGGGCACGACAAAGCCTATTCACCCTCGGGGAAACAAAAGATTTTGCATGGGTCCTGAAATCCTCAAAAGTTCTACAGCTGCAACATCGAGAGCATCACTGCCTGGTACAGCAATTGCTCGGCCTCTGATCGCAAGGCACTACAGAGGGTAGTGTGTACGGCCCAGTACATCACTGGGGAAAAGCTGCCTGCCACCCAGGACCTCTACACCAGGCGGTGTCAGAGGAAGGCCCTAAAACAATTCTAAGACCCCAGCCATAGACTGTTCTTTCTACTACCCATGCGGTACCAGAGTGCCAAGTCTAGGACAAAAAGGCTTCTCAACAGTTTTTACCCCCAAGCCATAAGACTCCTGAACAGGTAACCAAATAGTTACATGGACTATGCATTGTGTGCCACCCCCCAAACCCTCTTTTACGATGCTGCTACTCTCTGTTTATTATATATGCATAGTCACTAACTATACATTCATGTACATACTACCTCAATTGGCTAACTGGGCTATCTGCATTGTCCCGCCAACCCCTCTTTTACGCTACTGCTACTCTCTGTTCATCATATATGCATAGTCCCTTTAACCATATCTACATGTACATACTACCTCAATCAGCCTGACTAACTGGTGTCTGTATGTAGCCTTGCTACTTTTATAGCCTCGCTACTGTGTATAGCCTGTCTTTTTACTGCTGTTTTATTTCTTTAACTACCTATTGTTCACCTAATACCCTTTTTTGCACTATTGGTTAGAGCCAGTAAGTAAGCATTTCACTGTAAGGTTGTATTTGGCGCATGTGACAAACTTTGATTTGATTTGCATTGTCTTGGCTGTGTGCCTGGGGTTGTTGTCCTGTTGGAAGGTGAACCTTCACCCCGTTCTGAGGTCCTGGGCGCTCTGGAGCAGGTTTTCATCAAGGATCTCTCTCTGTACTTTGTTCTGTTCATCTTTCCCTCAATTGTGACTAGTCTCTGTCCCTCCTGCTGAAAAGCAAACCCACAGCATGATGCTGCCACCACTATGCTTCACTGTAAGGATTGGTATTGCCCAGGTGATGAGCGGTGCCTAGTTTCCTCCAGACGTGATGCTTCATTAGACCAGAGAATCTTGTTTCTCGTAGTCGGACTCCTTTAGGTGCCTTTTGGCAAACTCCAAGCGGACTGTCATGCCTTTTACTGAGGAGTGTCTTCTGTCTGGCCACTCTAGCTTGATTAGTGGAGTGCTGCAGAAATGGTTGTCCTTCTGGAAGTGGTTGTCCTTCCTCTCCACAGAGGAACTCTGGAGCTCTATCAGAGTCACCATCGGGTTCTTGGTCACCTCCCTGAACAAGGCCCTTCTCCCCTGATTGCTCAGTTTGGTCTGGCGGCTGGCTCTAGAAAGAGTCTTGGTGGTTCCAAACTTCTTCCATTTAAGAATGATAGATGCCACTGTGTTCTTGGGGGACCTTCAATGCTGCAGAAATATTTTGGTACCCTTCCCCAGATCTGTGCATCGACACAATCCTGTCTCGGAAACTCTAGGGACAATTCCTTCAACCTCATGGCTTGGTGTTTGCTCTGACTTTTTATTTTTTATTTTTTTTTACCTTTATTTAACTAGGCAAGTCAGTTAAGAACAAATTCTTATTTTCAATGACAGCCTAGGAACAGTGGGTTATAACTGCCTGTTCAGGGGCAGAACGACAGATTTGTACCTTGTCAGCTCAGGGATTTGAACGTGCAATCTTTCAGTTACTAGTCCAACACTCTAACCACTAGGCTACCCTGCCGACATGCACTGTCATCTGTGGGACATTTATATAGACAGGTGTGTGTGTGTGTGTGTGCCTTTCCAAATCATGTCCAATTAATTGAATTTACAGTACCACAGGTGGACTCCAAGTTGTAGAGACATCTAAAGGATGATTAATGGAAACAGGATGCACCTGAGCTCAATTTTGAGTCTCATAGCAAAGGGTCTAAATACTTATGTAATTAAGGTATTTGTTTTTTATTTTTATTACATTTGCAAAAATGTCTACAAAACTGTTATCGCTTTGTCATTATGGATTTAAAAAATGGAATCAATTTTAGAATAAGTCTAACAAAATGTGTAAAAAATGAAGGGATCTGAATGCACTGTAACTTATAAATGCCTCAGAAAAATAAGAGGTCAAATCATGACATCCGTGATCTTCAGATCGGGAAGTTGGCGCTCTAGAAAGAGGCCCTACTTCCCGAGTTGGAATTCCAAGTTGAATGACCTTTCAAATCGATATTTCCCCGATGGAGCCCATTTTTTTTCCCCCAGAGTTCCCTGTTTTGAATGTGGCATTCATCATTTTATTATTTTAAATGTTTTACTTTTAAATATATCCATTGAGTCTTGAAGAATATAACTTATAAATACTTTGAGCTTAGTTAACCTGACGTTCCCCATCCGAACCCAAAAGCTTGTTTTAATTCCTTAGTAAACCATTTAAATGTAACCATGTTATAGCCTCAAAACATGGTAAAATTATTATTTTGATGTCATGGATGGTCAGTACTGGTATCATTGCTCTCTCCATTTGAGTGGTAACATTTATCCAGCCCCACCCCCTCAGTGGCAGGTGTCTGCTTTGTTATTGTTGGAGCTGCAGATTGCCACTTTAAAAGGAAGCAGCAGTCGGTGTTGAGTCCCTCTATTCTAGTGACTACATCTGGTTCCCTTATCAATACCAAATAGGCTTCTCTGCACAAACTCAGATTTAAGTGTTCAGATATTTCAGATGACTATTCAGTTTGGTTTGTGCTTCTATGGAAATCGTGTGCGCGATGATTTGAAAGCTCATTTACTATTCAAAGTGATTGTTTTTGGTACACACACACACACGTTTGGTGTTGATGATAAGAAACCCTTTAAAATAAAGCCCAATCACCCCCACCCCCTATATTATAAACTGGTTGGTTTGAGCCCTGAATGCTGATTTGTCTGAAAGCCATGGTATACCACAGGTATGACACCACTTTTATTTTTACATCTAATTACGTTGGTAGCCAGTTAATAATAGCAATAAGGCACCTCGGGGGTTTGTGGTACATATCCAATCTACCACGGCTAAGGGCCATATCCAGGCGCTCTGCGTGGCCATGTAGCATTTATATTAGGGGTCGACTGATTATGATTTTTCAACGCCGATACCGATTTATTGGAGGACCAAAAAAAGCCGATGCCGATTTTTATATATATATTTGTAATAATGACAATTACAACAATACTGTATGAACACTTATTTTAACTTAATATAATACGTAAATAAAATATATTTAGTCTCAAATAAATAATAAAACATGCTCAATTTGTTTTAAATATTGAATATTCCCAGTAAAGACGTTTTAGGTTGTAGTTAATATAGGAATTATGACGCGTCGACTATTTCTCTCTATACCATTTGTATTTCATATCTTTGACTATTGGATGTTCTAATAGGCACTTGAGTATTACCAGCCTAATCTCAGGAGTTGATAGGGTTGAAGTCATACACCGCGCTGTCAAGCATTGCTAAGAGCTGCTGACAAACGCAGTGAGTTTGAATGAACGTTTACGAGCCTGCTGCTGCCTACCACCGCTCAGTCAGACTGCTCTATCAAATATCAAATCATATACTTAATTATAATACAATAAACACAGAAATACGAGCCTTTGGGCATTAATATGGTCAAATCCGGAAACTATCATTTAGTGAAATACGGAACCGTTCCGTATTTTATCGAACGGGTTGCAACCCTAAGTCTAAATATTGCTGTTACATTACACAACCTTCAATGTTATGTCATAATTATGTCGAATTATGGCAAATTAGTTCGCAACGAGCCAGGCGGCCCAAACTGTTCCGTATACCCTGACTCTGCATGCAATAAACGCAAGAGAAGTGACACAATTTCCCTAGTTAATATTGCCTGCTAACATTCATTTATTTTAACTAAATATGCAGGTTTAAAAATATATACTTCTGTGTATTGATTTTAAGAAAGGCATTGATGTTTATGGTTAAGTACATTCCTGCAATGATTGTGCTTTTTTTGCGAATGCGCTTTTGTTAAAACATCACCTGTTTGGCAAAGTAGGCTGTGATTCGATGATAAATTAACAGGCGTCGTAGATGATAAATTAACAGGCGTCGTAGATGATAAATTGATTATATGCAACGCAGGACAAGCTAGTTAATCTAGTAATATCATCAACCATGTGTAGTTAACTAGTGATTGTGAAGATTGATTGTTTTTTTTACAAGGTAAGTTTAATGCTAGCTCGCAATTTACCTTGGCTTCTTGCTGCACTCGCGTAACAGATGCTCAGCCTGCCACGCAGTTTCCTCGTGGAATGCAATGTAATCGGCCATAATCATTAATCGGTTGACCTCTATTTCATATTACAACCAATGGCCATGTACCACACACCCCTCGGGCCTTATTGCTTTAATATACTTCAACCTGGTAGACTAGAGGCCAAAAAAGACAGTTGTGCCATGCACGATGCAGACAATGTTTTACAAACATTTTAAAGAACTGGGGTCGACTCCTTTTTCATTCATTTAAAATCATTTCAAACTGAATTTCAACATTACTTTCAAAAATATACAATTCAACATCAGAGTGCTGACATGTAGTAACATGGCAACAAGCTATTAAATGGAATTGGATGTGTCATAGTGCAGGTGCTATGACCATTTACTTAACCTTTTCCTTTGTCACATTTCACCCTCGCCCTCCCAGTCTTCCAGGCCTCTGTCTGCTTCTATGCAAAGAGTTGTCAAATGTCAAGAGTTTGACTGTCAAATGTGTCAGTGTTTCCAAGGAGGAAAAAGCAAGCCAGAGTCTAACTAGAGTCAGTTAACTGAGGGAAGGTGAAGAGAGTGTTTCTGCCCCAAGGTAAGAGGATACGGACTGTCTTTAAGCTTCTACAAATGTAGCATATCAATGTTTGATAGCTTTTTTTAAATGACTCAATCTTATTAAATAATTATTCTGTATAAATCTGTAATAATGCTTAAATAAAAACAAACAAAGGCAATACATGGAAAGTAATGAACAAGAGTGGTGTTAATGAAAAATGTATTTCTGAAGAGATCCCCAGGGCCGGCTCTAGGCATAAGCAACATAAGCGGGTACTTAGGGGCCCCGAACTCAGTCGGGGTCTCAACTTACTGTTGAGAGTTAGAATAGTAGAATACACAAGGTGCAAACTTGAAATTTGTTTGTGCATCAGTAGTTTATCACTTGTTTTGTCATTCACTGACAGTCACTCAATTAGCCATGTCAGGTAACAATTTTAGATTGGAAAGTTGGTCTAGCCAGTTATCTAAACTTGTAGTAATCATGGCCGAATACCAACCAGGCACGCAGGGCACATTCTCAGGGGTCCTGACCACCAGGGGGCCCCATTGATTTTGTTAGTCACTCTCACTCAGATATCATTAACATGGCATAAGTCGTGGGAAAATGTGTAGAATTGTATGAAATTAGCTTTAAAACTGAAAACAATTTTATCTCCACCCTAAGGTAAAATGGGAAGAATTGCAGGAAATGTGCTTTAAAACTACAAAATGTTTCTCATCCCCATGGCAAAATGTGTAGAATTGCAGGAAATGTACTTTAAAGCGTACATGTTTCTCCGGCATCAAAAGGGGGGCCATGAACTATTTTGCTCAATTGGAGATACCCAAATATACACAGTGTACAAGTAGTAGGACATGCAGCCAAATTGACATAATTGTGGGAAGTGTTGTAATCAACATAGTCCAGCATCCCTGTGGAATGCTTTTGACATCTTGTAGAGTCCATGCCTGTCGAAGTGAGGCTGTTCTGAGGGCAAAGGGGGTGCAACTCAATATAAGGAGGGTGTTTCTAATGTTTTGTACACTCAGTGTATTTACTGTTTTAACTTTAGTAAAAATCTGTATAATTGTCTGAGGAGTAAGGCTGGAATTCACTTGTCACAGATTTAGGCTCAATCGTTTTCACTCAAAGTATTTATGCTATTGCCTATTTATGTTGAAACTAGCCTTATCCATCAACTGGCTTTCTCAAATGACAGGACCTGTCAGAGATGCAAATGACTTCCTGTCCTCAAAGACCTGCCATGGCAACAACAGGAGTTGGCCTGTAGGCCTCCTGTTTCCAATGTTGTCTTTGCCAACTGGTCAAATTTGGGCTAAGGGAAATTGGTTGATATGTAAACAACCCACAGTGTGCCTAACCAAAGCTGCTACCTAAACAACCACAACCAACGGCCACATAAATATTAGATGACAGGACTGTTTTGCTATGTTTCTGAAATTGTAACAAATTAAACTATTTGCCTTCACAGCCCCGTTACCTGCCAACCTCGACGACCCATCTGACACCACCCCTGCTCCCTTCTGGCTTTAGCGGCCATGGCCCTCGTCACCACCATGGGAGTGGTGCCAGTCATTCTCCTGGTCCTGGCAGCCTTTGACTCAGGTGAACCAATCCCATACAGTATCTCTCTACATGACTGTGACCTGTTTTAGGACATTTTACAAAGTTACTCTGTCATTAGAGATGCTGTAAATGCTGAAGAAAATACAAACTGGGTTCATCTCAATAAATACATCTCATCATCTCCTTTGAAAAAGTGATTGAACAGGGTGGAAGCAAATTCATCCACCATATAGCTTTCAGCTATCCTGTCAATATACAGTACCAGTCCAAAGTTTAGACACACCTACTCATTCAAGGGTTTTTCTTCATTTTTACTATTTTCTACATTGTAGAATAATAGTGAAGACAATAAAACTATTAAATAACACATGGCATTGTGCAGTAACCAAAAATGTGTTAAACAAATCCAAATATATTTGAGATTTGAGATTCTTCAAAGTAGCCACCCTTTGCCTTGATGACAGCTTTGCACACTCTTGGCATTCTCTCAATCAGCTTCACTTGGAATGCTTTTCCTACATATGCTGAGCACTTGTTGGCTGCTTTTCCTTCTCTCTGTGGTCCAACTCATCCCAAACCATCTCAATTGGGTTGAGGATGGGTGATTGTGGAGGCCAGGTCATCTGATGCAGCACTACATCACTCTCCTTATTGGTCAAATAGCCATTACACAGCCTGGAGGTGTGTTGGGTCATTGTTCTGTTGAAAAACAAATGATAGTCCCTCTAAGCGCAAACCAGATGGGATGGTATATCGTTGCAGAATGCTGTGGTAGCCATGCTCGTTAAGTGTGCCTTGAATTCTAAATGAATCACTGACCGTGTCAGCAGCAAAGCACCCCCACACCATCACACCTCCTCCTCCATGCTTCACGGTGGGAACTACACATGCAGAGATCTGTTCACCTACTCTGCATCTCACAAAGACACGACGGTTGGAAACAAAAATCTCACATTTGGACTCATCAGACCAAAGGACACTGGGACTAAACACCTCCCTATGCAACTGGATCCTGGACATCCTGATGGGCCGCCCCCAGATGGTAAGGGTAAGCAACAACATGTCTGCCACACTGATCCTCAACACTGGAGCCCCTCAGGGGTGCGCGCTTAGTCCCCTCCTGTACTCCCTGTTCACCCATAACTGCATGGCCAAACACGACTCCAACACCATCATTACGTTTGCTGACGACACAACAGTGGTAGGCCTGATTACCAACAGAATGAGACTGCCTATAGGGAGGAGGTCAGAGATGTGGCAATGTGGTGCCAGGACAACAACCTCTCCCTCAATGTGAGCAAGACAAAGGAGCTGGTCGTGGACTACAGGAATAGGCGGGCTGAACAGGCCCCAATTAACATCAACAGAGCTGAAGTGGAGCGGGTCGAGAGTTAAGTTCCTTGGTGTCCACATCACCAACAAACTATCATGGTCCAAACACACCAAGACAGTTGTGAAGAGGGCACAACAACACCTTTTCCCCCCCAGGAGACTGAAAATATTTGCCATGGGTCCCCAGATCCTCAAAACGTTCTACAGCTGCACCATCGAGAGCATCCTGACCAGTTGAATCACCGCCTGGTATGGCAACTGCTCGTCATTTGACCATAAGGCGCTACAGAGGGTATTGCGTACGGCCCAGTACATCACTGGGGCCAAGCTTTCTTCCATCCAGGACCTATATACTAGGCGGTGTCAGAGGAAAGCCCCAGTCACCCAAGTCATAGACTGTTCGCACGGCAAGCGGTACCGGAGCGCCAAGTCTAGGACCAAAATGCTCCTTAACAGCTTCTACCCCTCAAGCCATAAAACTGCTGAACAATGAATCAAATGGCCACCCGGACTATTTACATTGACACTCCCCTTGGTACCGGTACCCCCTGTAAAAAGCCTCATTATTGTTATTTCTTTGTGTTATTTTTTACTTTAGTTTATTTGGTAAATATTTTCTTAACTATTTCTTGAACTGCATTGTTTGTTAAGGGCTTTGAATGAATAAGTAAGTATTTCACAGTTCCTGTTGTATTTGGCACATATGACGAAATAAAGTTTATTTTCCACTGGTCTAATGTCCATTGTTCATGTTTCTTGCCCCAAGCAAGTCTCTTGTTATTATTGGTGTCCTTTAGTAGTGGTTTCTTTGCAGCAATTCGATCATGAAGGCCTCATTCACGCAGTCTCCTCTGAACAGTTGATGTTGAGATGTGTCTGTTACTTGAACTCTGTGAAGCGTTTATTTGGGCTGCAATTTCTGAGGCTGGTAAATCTAATAAACTCTGCAGCAGAGGTAACTCTGGGTCTTTCTTTTTTTCTCCCCAATTTCGTGGTATCCAATTGTTGTAGTAGCTACTATCTTGTCTCATCGCTACAACTCCCGTACGGGCTCGGGAGAGACGAAGGTTGAAAGTCATGCATCCTCCGATACACGATCCAACCAGCCATACTGCTTCTTAACACAACGCGCATCCAACCCGGAAGCCAGCCGCACCAATGTGTCGGAGGGTACACCATGCACCTGGCAACCTTGGCTAGCGCTCACTGCACCCGGCCCGCCACAGGAGTCGCTGGTGCGTGATGAGACAAGGACATCCCTACCGACCAAGCCCTCCCTAACCCAGACGACGCTAAGCCAATTGTGCGTCGCCCCACGGACCTCCCGGTTACGACAGAGCCTGGGCGCGAACCCAGGGACTCTGATGGCACAGCTGGCACTGCAGTACAGCGCCCTTAACCACTGCGCCACCCGGGAGGCTGGGTCTTACTTTCCTGTGCCGGTCCTCACGAGAGCCAGTTTCATCATAGCGGTTGATGGTTTTTACGACTGCTCTTGAAGAAACTATCAAAGTTATTGACATTTTCCGTATTGACTGACCTTCATGTCTTAAAGTAATGATGGACTGTCGTTTCTCTTTGCTTATTTGAGCTGTTCTTGCCATAATATGGACTTGGTCTTTTACCAAATAGGGCAATCTTCTGTATACCAACCCTACCTTGTCACAACACAACTGATTGGCTAAAACGCATTAAGAAGGAAAGAAATTCCATGAAGCACACCTGTTAATTGAAATGCTTTCCAGGTGACTGCCTCATGAAGCTGGTTGAGAGAATGCCAAGAGTGTGCAAAGCTGTCATCAAGGCAAATGGTGGCTACTTTGAAGAATCTCAAATAATATGAAATATATTTTGATTTGTTTAACACTTTTTTTTGGTCATTACATTATTCCATATGTGTTATTTCATAGTTTTGATGTCTTCACTATTAGAAAATAAACCCTTGAATGAGTACAGTAGGTGTGTCCAAACTTTTGACTGGTGCTGTAGCTTTCACCTATCCTGTCCTTTCAGATGACTGGAGAAGAAGGAAAGGAAGCCACTTTACACTATTGAGATGAGCCTGTTGTGTTGAATGAAAGGAAAACAGGCTGATCAGGCCTGTAGTATGTCCCCCTCTGCTGGTATGACACTAGTAGTATTGGAGCGTTCTCCACCTCTATCATCAACAACACATAGTCACCTAAAATACAATTTCCTTTATTAGTTCAACAATATGGAACACAGACTCTTAAGTCTATCGACATGTTTGGGTATTTTTGTTGATTAAATCATCTCATCCTGGAGCAGAATTGTTTTGTTTGCATATGAAAATGGATGTTTTAGCAGTTTCTACCCCTCTTTAGTGTCCACAGCAAACTCTTTTCCTAATAGCTTTGGCAAAGAGTTCATCACTGCATTCCTGGAGAACATCGCCTTTTACCATCCCACTCAGCCTTACAACAGAATTGTAATCACAGCACTACACAGTGACACCACGGTAATTGTGAAAATGAGGGAACTGGGTTCCACAGATACCAGGAACCTGAATGCAGCACAGGAAGTTGTGATTCAGACAAGTGCAGAACTCAAGAGGTCAAAGTTCTCTAACAACACAATCCATGTGACCAGCAACAAAGACATCAGTGTCCTTGCCATCAGCCAAAGAGGTGAAAGCATCCAGGCCACGGTAGTCCCACCGGTGGAGAGCTTGGGTACAGAGTACCATGTCCCCCCTATACCTGAGATGAAGCATCCTCAGCCTCAAATAGACCCAGGGAACCATTTGTTTAGGCTCATCATCATAAACAATAAAGAAACTAACGAGGTCACCATCTCAGGGCCAGCAGGTGAGAACGAGACTGTCTCACTCCAGCCGTTCCAACTGGTTCAACTCGGGCTCAATAGATCGCTGCCAGAGCCACACGTATTGGCCGACCACCCCGTGGCGGTTCTGTACAGCCACCCATGTGCTGCCACAACTAACTGCACCTGTAGTTTTCTGTTCAGCCCTCTGTACCCCGTCACAGCTTGGGGGTCAGAATACCTCGTGCACCCCTCTTTGGAGAATGGAGCTTTGAATGAAACTACCTTCCTGCTGACGACCAACCAAAGTGTGAGTTTACTCAGCGAACCCCCCACAGAGCCCCTCCAACTGCAGTCTTCCCACGAGCTGCCCTTCTATCCCTTCCTCCCTGGTGGCTCCTCCCTGGTCAAGACCTCCAGTCTTGTCTCCCTGACCCTCCACAGGCCAGGCCTACTCCTCAGCCTCATCCCAACGCATAGCTTCTCCACCTGCTACCTCCTCCACTCCCTCAACGCCATGAGGAACCAGGCCCTGTTAGTAGCCCCCACAGCCCAGACAGAGGGGGTGCATCAGGGGAACACAGCCCTGGATGTCACATGGACTCCCATGATGGGGACTGAGTACTCCTGGGCACTCATTGACTTTGGAACAGAATACAGGAGGCATGTCATCTGGCATAGTTCCTCCAAAATGGCTGCTTACTACTTGGGAGAGACAAACGGCATGGTTTTTGGGAATCCGGCTGCCAGCATCAGCACAGATCCAGGTATGGGGTTGTAGAGGTTTCATAGTGTTGTATTGCTGTGAATTATGCATATCATTCATGTCTGTTGTATGCCAGTTTTTTATAGGAATATATTGATTGCTCTCTCGTGTGCGTGCACTTGTGCGTTTGTATGCACAGATTCTAAGGGCTGTTTGCTGAGGCCAGAGGTTGTGACACTTGGGGATGAGCAGGGTGGCTGGCCCGAGTCTCTGAAGTACTGCCAAGATCAGGGCTACAGTCTGGTCAGCCTGAACACAGAAGAGTTTCTACTTCACGTGACCAATAAACTGAGGGAGTCTGAGACCCAGATTCAGGGACAGACGCAGGGTCAGGTGTGGATAGGCCTCCGTCGGAGCTCACTGACAGGGCAGTGGTACTGGCTGAGCAAGGCTGCTGTGTCCTTCAGTCACTGGGCCCAGGGCGAGCCAGGGACCCCCATACAGGGCCAGTGTGCCATGATGACACTGGACCCCCAGGGAAACTATACCTGGAGCGACCAGAGCTGCTGTGAAGCTCTCCCAGCCGTCTGCTACAGAGAGCCACTACACTTCCCCCTCCAGTAGAGCTCTATACATGACCACGTCTCTTTCTGTAGTACCCTTCAGACATTATACGCACTAGATTCAAGCCCCTTTGTGAAGGGCATTTCATAAGATATATTCTCTAAACAGCTGTACTGTATGTCTCAATCCAGAATGATTGAAACCGACTGATGTCTCTGATCTAGGACTTCTTGACAAATAAGACTGTTTCTACTTGTTATTCATATTATAGGTCCAAACCTGATTGTATCAAATCAATGAAATATTATCTACTGTAGTCTTGTGTAAAGTCTTTGATAAGATGTAACATATGAATTGAAATACTGAGGAGTTAACTAGATAAATGTTTTCCTTTTGCAAATGATATAGACAGGTTGGTTGATTAGCTGCAAAACCGACACTTGTGCAATTATGGGGCGAAACACCTGGTTGGCTTAGACTATTGACAACATGTAAACTATATTTAATCTCAATGTTTATAAATAAAAATACATTTGCACAATGAGCACTTGTCTCTCAAATACATTGTTACAGTTATTGGTTAGCTAGATTAGCATAGATGTGAAATCAATCAAAATTCCTCAACAAGACAAGGTATCAAGAACGAGATAAAAACCTGCTGAAACGAGACACCTGGAGTACTATTCCCCACATGGCAGCGTCTTGTTATTACCTTAAATTACATTAAATGTGGCATATTTGTAGAACAAGCTATGCTTGTGCTCTATTCTTTAAACCACCACAACCATAATAAATATACCATCCTCACCTTTAAATGTACAGAGGTTTTGTGTGTAGCCCCCATTTTGAGGCTTGACATAGTTAGATGATCACAACATTTCAACCAATCAGTTAGATTCATAAACAATAAACTAATGATTTACACTCTATTCATTACATATAAACCCTTGGTAGGGAATGCGGTGGGATCGAATTATATACAAATAGGTCCATAATGTATTATTTATTGAAGACAAATGGAAAAATGTATGAGAAGTTAAAACATTTGGATTAGTGTGTATGCATATGCAAACAGTGTATCATTTGAACCAGCATCTGAGCCATGCTGGGCCTCCTCCCTGCGGCAGCCAGACTACCACCCCCAGCAGCAGGAGCACCTTGAACCCCAGGGAGAGGGAGAGCAGGAGCAGCAGCGGAGGGGCCTCCCCAGAGACCTGCACCTGCCTGGGGGGCAGCATGTACAGGGTGGCCTGGTCCTTCCCCAGGGGGTTGGAGGCACTACATGTGTACTGCTGCCCAGGGAGGACATCCCGGAGCTGACTGGTGGTGTAATGTTGCTCGAGGGACTCCTGGGAGAGGGGAGAGATGTCGGAGCCTTCCATGAGCTGGTCAGGCCCCAGCCACTGGACGTCAGGTAGGGGAGAGCCCTGGACACGACACTGAGCCCTGTAGCCAGCTTCCTCACTGCCCTCCACTGACAGGCCCAGGATTCGTGGGGCAGCTAACCATGAAAGGCAAACACAGACACCCCAAATCATTACAATCATGTCCATGAAATACGCATAAATCCATCTACAATTAGACAAAGACAAACCCATACAGAGTTGACATTAGATCGCTTTCAAGGTCTAAAACAAACTGTGTAGTACTACATTCTACAGTGTACTCATCATATACAGAATCCCCCTACCCTCCACTCTAAGCCGTGTGCCCATCTTATCCTCGTAGCTGGCGTGTGCGTGTCCGGGGACCTCCACACGGCAGTAGTAGCGTCCGTTGTCCTGCAGGGCGGCACTGTTGATGCGCAAGGAGAGGTCGTGCTCTCGGGGATTCCCCTCCAGGCGATAACGCTGGTCCTGCTGAGGGCCTGGCTGGCAGGTCCTGGCCCCAGTGGGAGAGGAGCAGTGGTAGAGCACCGTAGAGCCCTGGCCGTGGCCCAGCCGCCACACCACCTGCAGGGAGGAGTGCAGCGTGTGGTGGGGGTGGGTGAAGGAGCAAGGCAGCACCACTGGGTAGCCCTCCATGGCACGCACCTCCGCCTGAACCTTCATAGACCAGCCGTCATCGTTCGAAGCAGCGCCCAGGACTGGATGTGTCATAATATATGCTATTAATGCTCAGGACAAATGGAGAACTGGAGCTGATATATGATACAAACTTTATCACTGTGCAATTTAAAGTATGTTTAATCAAACTTCAACTATGGTATAAAAACACATTTTGAAAACAGGAATTGTTCCGGAGTCCTGTAAGCAAAATGTCAATCTGGTAGTGGTGTCCAAATCGGTCATGCTTTGAAAATGAGGAAGGATCAACAGACTTTAGAAAAAGTTCACTTTGATCTAACTTTGCTTTCTGTTTTCCATTTGCTTCTGAAAAAAGCAGTGCAAAATGATATCTCTGAATAGTGTGACCCCACAGTTTGTCTGACAAATATTTGATCCACATATGGTGTAGTCGTGAGTCCATCTGTAGCTTACTTACCTTCCATGAAACACAATAGGAGATTCACCATTCTGCAGAGTGACCGGGTGTCCATGCTGAGACTGCTGTGTTAAGGATAGAGTATGCAGGGAGGATTCTATGTTTGTCTCCTCACCTGACTCACTGTTTCTCAGACACTGTCCCGTGACTGCCAGTCATTCCAGTACAGATCATATGAGATTCTATAGCGTATTTCCCTCATCTAACACACTATCCTACACACAAAGTATTCACAACACTTGACTTTTTCACCATTTTGTTGTTACAAAGTGGGATTAAAATGGATTTAGTTGTTGGTCAACGATCGACACAAAATACTTGTCATAACGTTGGCTTGGGGGTAGGTTTATGACAGTCATAAATACCTCTTCCCCCCCTTTTTCCTCTCTCTACCCTGCTGATGTTACATTTGCAAACACCTTGGTTAACATAGAGGGAACATCAGAAGTTGGGAGGAAATTAACTATATTCTGGTAATCCGACCAATTGAACATATGCGGTGGTACTTTAATGAATATGTCAGTTCGGTTGTCATCTGAGACATTCTCATCAATGATAAGATAACATAAACTCTACTGTGGAAAGTCTACACATCAGAGTTATCGGATTCACATGTAATTGTTGTTCAATTTAAATGTTTGAATATGAAATTATTCATGATGGGATGAAATGTGATTGTAGCTTCTAAAATGTGAGATTTGGGTTTTCATAAGGTGCTCAATCAGTGGCCCGCCCCTGTGAAGGGACATGGGCTATAAAACTTTTCAAACACGTCCTCCTCTCCCTTCCCATATAAAACCTTGACGACAATGTAACCTCCTGTTCCGAGGATGACAATCCGATGTCAGAATGGTTCAGATAATAACTACAGAACGAAGCCAACATCGGTGTGAGCTTTGGTTGAGAATGGTATGAACTTTGAACTCTTATTCACTACAGAAGTGACCTCCTAGCCATGTAAATGGTTAGCAACAGCCGCTGCAAACAAGGAAGGAACAGACAGAGTATCCCACAACGACGTTATTACAGCCTTTTTTTAAATCTTTATTTAACTAGGCAAGTCAGTTAAGAACAAAATCTTATTTTCAATGACTGCCTAGGAACAGTGGGTTAACTGCCTGTTCAGGGGCAGAACGACAGATTCGTACCTTGTCAGCTTGCAACATTCCGGTTACTAGTCCAACGCTCTAACCACTAGGCTACCCTGCCGCCTTCCATCTACCACCAACCTACCGAAGCTCAGCTCAGAGTAAATATTTATTGCATTTTCCTTTTCCAAATGGGTGGTAATTTAGAATGCATAAGATACTGTATTTACGATAGCACAGCTTCTCCCTGTGTCCCTCAGTCTTCCTGCTCTTTCACTCAAACCCAGCCCCTTTTCTTTTGTGTAACCAGCTGTCATATCTCTTCCACCCTCTAGGGACGTTTTCCTTTATGACGTAATTTGTAATCAAGTTATGATTATTTATGTGTATATGTAATTTTTGTGATTAGTTAGGTATTTAGTAAATAAATAATTAAACCCAATATTGTATTGCTGATTCAACTTGTTAGCCAGGGTTCATGCAGATAACCAAGAATTTACAACTTTCAGATGAGACTGAATTAAGGTGACGCTTAATATTGACTGCTATTGATGTAAAATATTACTAGGTCTTTAAGAGTTTATTCGGAAGATAACGGTTCTATAAATATTATTATGTGGTGATTTACATGATTAGCTCAATCAGGTAATATTAATTACGGAGAAATTATTTCATAGAATTGCATGTCATATCACTTAATCCGGCATAGCCATGTCAAAGTGGAAGAATAATGTATGAAAAAAATGTATTCATAAAAATAAATAAACACTAATATATCTTGATCTGATAAGTATTCAAGCTATTACAGTTGTGAGTTTTTCTGGGTTTGAGTCTTTCTAAGAGCTTTGCACCCCTGGATTGAACAATATGTCCACATTTTTGTATTTAAAAAAAAATCTTTAAGTTCTGTCAAGTTGGTTGTTGATCATTGCTAGACAGCCATTTTCAAGTCGCCATACATTTTCAAGCCTATTTCAGTCCAAACTTTAACTAGGCCACTCAGTAACATTCAATGTCGTCTTGGTAAGCAACTCCAGTGTACATTTTGTCTTGTTTGAGTTTATTGTCCTGCTGAAAGGTGAATTTGTCTCCCAGTGTCTGGTGGAAAGGAGTTTAGAAAGGATTTTGCCTGTGTTTAACTCTCTTCATTTTGTTTTTATCATAAAAACTTCCTTGTCCTCATAACGTGATGCAGCCACCACCATGATTGAAAATATGAGGAGTGGTACTCCGTAATGGGTTGTGTTGGATTTTCCCCAAAATAATACTTTGTATTCAGGACAAAGTCAATTTCTTTGGCACATTTTTTTGCTGTTTTACTTTAGTACCTTACTGCAAATCGGATGCATGTTTTTGAAATATTTTTAATGTGTACAGGCTTCCTTTTCACTCTGTCAATTAGGTTAGTATTGAGGAGTAACTACAATGTTGTTGATCCATCCTCAGTTTTCTCCTATCAAATAGTTTTCTCCTATTTTATTATTATCTATTTGTTTACCTTTATTTAACTAGGCAAGTCCGTTAAGAACAAATTCTTATTTACAATGACGGCCTACACCGGCCAAACCATGACATCGCTGGGACAATTGTGTGCTGCCCTGTGGGACTCCCAATTATGGGTCACTTTAATAATGTATACATACTGCTTTACTAATTTCACGTGTATATACTGTATTCTATTCTACTCTATTTTAGTCTATGCCACTCTGACATTGCTCGTCTTAATATTTATATATTTCTTAATTCCATTATTTTACTTTTAGATTTGTAGTTGTAAATGAGAACTTGTTCTCAACTGGTCTACCTGGTGAAATAAAACAATTTGTGTGTATTGTTGTGAATTCTTAGATACTACTGCACTGTTGGAACACAAGCATTTTGCTACATCCACAATAACATCGGCTAAATATGTGCATGTGACCAATACTATTTTATTTTATTTGATGTAAACTCTGTTTTAAAATCCCCATTGGCCTCATGGTGAAATCCATGAGCGGTTTCCTTCCTCTCTGGCGACTGAGTTAGGAAGGACGTCTGTATCTTTTGTAGTAACTGGGTGTATTGGTACACCATCCAAAGTGTAATTAATAACTTCACCATGCTTTTTATTTATACCCATCTACCAATAGGTGCCCATCTTTGCAAGGCATTGGAAAACCTCCCTGGTCATTGTGGTTGAATCTGTTTGAAATTCACGGCTCAACTGAGTGAACTTACAGAGTATGTGTGGGTTACAGAGATCAGGTAGTCATTCAGAAATCACATTTTTACTCCTGAATTTATTTAGGCTTGTCATAACAAAGGAATTGAACACTTATTGACTCAAGATATTTCAGCTTTTCATTTAAAAAAAATACTGAACAAAAATATAAGATTTTACAGAATTACAGTTCATATAAGGGAATTGGTCAATTGAAATAAATTCATTAAACACTAATCTATGGATTTCACATGACTGGGAATACAGATACTGTATGCATCTGTTGGTCACAGATACCTTAAATAAAAACTAGGGGCGTGGATCACAAAACCAGTCAGTATCTGGCCTTGACCACTTGCCTCATGCAGCACGACACATCTCCTTCACGTAGAGTTGTTCAGGTTGTTGATTGTGGCCTGTGGAATGATGTCCCACTCCTCTTCCATGGCTGTGCCAAGTTACTGGATATTGGCGGGAACTGGAACATGCTGTCTAACATGTCGATCCAGAGTATCTCAAACATGGTCAATGGATGACATAACCCCACCACCACCATGGGCACTCTGATTCTAACAGGGATGCCTGCCCATACCATAACCCCACCACCACCATGGGGCACTCTGTTCACTAACAGGGATGCCTGCCCATACCATAACCCCACCACCACCATGGGGCCTACCCATACCCACCAACCCACCACCACTCAGGTGAGTATGGAAGAACTGGGAAATGTTCAGCTTCCAGGAATTGTGTACAGATCCTTGCAACATGGGGCAGTGCATTATCATGCTGGAACATGAGGTGATGGCAGATTATGAATGGCACAACAATGAGCCTCAGGATCTCATCACAGTATCTCTGTGCATTCAAATTGACATCAATAAAATACAATTGTATTCTCCGTCCATAGCTTATGCCTGCCCATACCATAACCCCACCACCACCATGGGGCTCTGTTCACTAACAGGGATGCCTGCCCATACCATAACCCCACCACCATGGGGCACTGTTCATAACAGGGATGGGCACCATAACCCCACCACCACCATGGGGCTCTGTTCACTAACAGGGATGCCTGCCCATACCATAACCCCACCACCACCATGGGGCTCTGTTCACTAACAGGGATGCCTGCCCATACCATAACCCCACCACCACCATGGGGCTCTGTTCACTAACAGGGATGCCTGCCCATACCATAACCCCACCACCACCATGGGGCACTCTGTTCACTAACAGGGATGCCTGCCCATACCATAACCCCACCACCACCATGGGGCTCTGTTCACTAACAGGGATGCCTGCCCATACCATAACCCCACCACCACCATGGGGCTCTGTTCACTAACAGGGATGCCTGCCCATACCATAACCCCACCACCACCATGGGGCTCTGTTCACTAACAGGGATGCCTGCCCATACCATAACCCCATCACCACCATGGGGCACTCTGTTCACTAACAGGGATGCCTGCCCATACCATAACCCCACCACCACCATGGGGCACTGTTCACTAACAGGGATGCCTGCCCATACCATAACCCCACCACCACCATGGGGCTCTGTTCACTAACAGGGATGCCTGCCCATACCATAACCCCACCACCACCATGGGGCTCTGTTCACTAACAGGGATGCCTGCCCATACCATAACCCCACCACCACCATGGGGCTCTGTTCACTAACAGGGATCTGCCCATACCATAACCCCACCACCACCATGGGGCTCTGTTCACTAACAGGGATGCCTGCCCATACCATAACCCCACCACCACCATGGGGCTCTGTTCACTAACAGGGATGCCTGCCCATACCATAACCCCACCACCACCATGGGGCACTCTGTTCACTAACAGGGATGCCTGCCCATACCATAACCCCACCACCACCATGGGCACTCTGTTCACTAACAGGGATGTAAACACATTTGTGCGTATGGAACATTTCTGTGATCTTTGATTGCGTCTCATGAAACATGGGAACAACACATTATATATTACGTTTTATATTGTTGTTCAGTGTAATTTGTTAAAAAAACATCTTAAATTCACATAATAGGCCTAAAGAAATAATACACTTCCATTGTTAATGCACTTATGCTCAGCCAAGCCCTCACTTGTTTCACAGTAAACACTAAACAGGAAATGGCTATTCTCATGTGGTACATTTCACAACTGTTTCCTGATTTGAGGCATTGTGTTGGTAGAACTTCTTCTCCGTGACTTGACTTTCTTTCTCCTCAGTGCTAAAGGGATATGTATATATTTGATTACCTTTAGGATGGTGCAGGCTCAACTCTTCTCTCTCTTCTCTGTCATTACAGGTAGGCCAAACTCCAGTTTTAGCTATTTCTATTCAGATTCAGTTTTGGTGAAACATTCCTATTTAAGCTTTAGCATTCTTGAATAATTTGGGAATAAAGGAATTATCCCTCTTTAGTGTTGTAATATTCATGAGTATGTGTTTATACAGTATCATAAGAGATGATTTGTTGATCCTTTTTTAAATGTTTTTTAACCTTTACCTAACTAGGCAAGTCAGTTAAGAACAAATTCTTATTTTCAATGACAGCCTAGGAACAGTGGGTTAACTGCCTGTTCAGGGGCAGACCGACTTGTACCTTGTCAGCTCAAGGATATGAACTTGCAACCTTTCGGTTTCTAGTCTAACGCTCTAACCACTAGGCTACCCTGCCACCCCATCCTTTGGGTAGTGACGTGTGTGTTTAAATAAAGTACAATAGAGTACAATAGATAAAGTACAATAGATTGCCAGTTGAACCAATTAGAATACAAGTTAAAAAAAATACTTGAGACCATCAGAAAAAACAAACATGAAATATCCTTAATATGATTGATTTCTCTTTCTCTAATTGTGAACTAATATTCCTCCCACTAGGCACCTTCTCACAATCATGGTCCATGACAGTTCCCCCTGTAGTGAACAGCACCATAGGAGGAGATGTGGTCCTACCCTGCTCCTTCACCCACCCCAAGCAACAAGACTACTCCAAAGGCATCACAGTTCAGTGGATCACCAGACAATTCCATGATACGCCCTTCTTCCAATGCAAGGTGAAAAATGTTACCACGGGTGGAATGAATGAATGCTCCGTTCCAGAGTCATACCAACGCTTCTCAGTCAAAGGAGACCCTAAGCAGAGGGATCTCTCTCTCCTCATCAGAGATCTGGCGGTCACAGACAATGGAGTTTACTTCTGCAGAGTAGAGCTGGACTATTACTGGGGTGATGGGAAGTGGCAGACTGCCAGCGGCACACAGCTCAATATCATTGGTAAAGGTCTCACTACGTTGTCAGCAATAAGGGTCTGGTGGTCTAGGAATATGAAACTCTTTACCACAATGATACTCATGCAAGGTTTGTGCTTTGTCCCTAGCTAAGGCCCAGATTCTCAGCCTGTCTTGGGTAGAGGCGTCCCTCGGACCAGGCAACGGGAGCCTCAGGTGTGTAGTTGAGGGGAACCCCCCATCAACCATCACCTGGTTCTCCTCCTCTAAGGGCAACATAGACCCAGGTGTCAGCACCATAGGAACCCACCCATTTCAGTGGACCAGTTCAATCCCCTACTTCACCCAGGAAGTGTACACCTGCAGGGCAGAGAATAGCCTGGGGAGGGCAGAGAGACGGTTCCCCCCTGGACCCACTGCGCTGACCGTAGCCCTCTCTGTGTGTGGGGTCCTGCTTCTGCTGCTGCTCCTTGGCGTGGCTTTATTTTACCTGAGAAAAAGAGGTAGGTGATCTCTGTAAGAAAATAAATACTAGTTAAGATATTATATTTTTGGCGTATTTACAGATTCATATACTGTCTCTGGTCTTTTCCAAAAGGATACCTGAGATTCTGCAATTCAGAAAAGATTAAGCAGCAATCTGAGTTGTGCACAGATCCTGCTATAGGTAAGGGGTCTTACTCTTTTCTAGACAATATGAGTCTTTGAATAGTATTTCTGATCAGTAATAATTTTTCCTCAGATGAAAGGGCAGAGTGTGAGTTAAAAGCCAGTTTAAGTGGAAGGCTATTCAGTACATTTTTGTCATTTAGCAGATGCTCTATCCAGAGCAACTTACAGGAGCAATTAGGGTTAAGTGCCTCGCTCAAGGGCACATCGGCAGATGTTTCACCTAGTTTGCTCAGGGATTGGAACTGGCCCAACACTCTTAACCCGCTAGACTACCTGCTGCCCTGTTATTCACTATCTCCACACATATGCTTCCCTATGTATCACTCCATCAACTTCTCTTGTCTACGGCCCACTCATTGTCTGTGTATTCTACACCCTCTTCTCCCGTATCCTTCAATCCCTGCCTAGTGTCCCAACTACACCTCTGTAGAAGTGGGCAAAAAGATCAGGTCCAGTGTCGAGTCTGAGCATAGCTCTTCATGTCCTCTCATTCAGTTATAAACTTTGTGCGTCACAGCAGTTTACATTTGTACATTTTACTTCCCTGTTTCTAAAGCTATGGTCAGTGAATCCTCTATCTACGCCAATGTCTCAGAAATGGGTGAGTGGACAAGACCGGGAAGGATTTGCTGATGGTTCAGATCTGTAATGTGTCACACAGTTTCTTACTGTCGTTCTCTACACAAACAGAAAGCCCACAGTCATTGTATAAACATAATTCACCAGAAGATGGCGACATGGAGCTAAATCTGGTATACTCAGACGTTCATCTGAACACCACCACTCAATGTAAGTATTCAATTATTGCAATTTTGGCCCATGAATTCCATAGGTTTACCACCAAGTACCAGAACCAGCTCAGATAAGCTTGTGAAATTGCCCTCTTTTCTTTTAAGCACCCCAAAGAAGCTCTCGTGTCCCAATACCAGATGAAGGTGAATTATTTTTAGTGTTTTTCTTGAAGTGACACAAGAAAGTCTAAGATTGCATAATACAGCTGAGACAGCACTGTCCTTAACATGACATAACATGATATAAACGCCAACCCTTCACTTTTCATTGTCATTCCATTATTCTGATGATGCTGTCCATTGTCATTTCAGGTGTCCACTATGCTATTGTGAAGCTGGGGTGAACTGCCGAGGTGCAGCAGAGAGAATGTAACTCTGGAGGTATGTCATAATGAAACTGACCTCCCTCATTCTGACAGACATTTTTCAAAAGTAATCAACGAGAGTTTAGCAGTCAATCTTATTGAAATTGTTCACAACATTGGGGCAACTTGGTATATTCCGTTTTTATATTGTTATTCTTATGGAGGTGCAATTACATAATTGCCCTACAAGTGTTATTGTAACTGTAGTGTTATTGTAACTGTAGTGTTATTGTAACTGTAGTGTTATTGTAATGTTATTGTAACTGTAGTGTTATTGTAACTGTATTGTTATTGTAACTGTATTGTTATTGTAACTGTATTGTTATTGTAACTGTAGTGTTATTGTAACTGTATTGTTATTGTAACTGTAGTGTTATTGTAACTGTAGTGTTATTGTAACTGTATTGTTATTGTAACTGTAGTGTTATTGTAACTGTAGTGTTATTGTAACTGTAGTGTTATTGTAACTGTAGTGTTATTGTAACTGTAGTGTTATTGTAACTGTAGTGTTATTGTAACTGTAGTGTTATTGTAACTGTAGTGTTATTGTAACTGTAGTGTTATTGTAACTGTAGTGTTATTGTAACTGTAGTGTTATTGTAACTGTAGTGTTATTGTAACTGTAGTGTTATTGTAACTGTATTGTTATTGTAACTGTAGTGTTATTGTAACTGTAGTGTTATTGTAACTGTAGTGTTATTGTAACTGTAGTGTTATTGTAACTGTAGTGTTATTGTAACTGTAGTGTTATTGTAACTGTAGTGTTATTGTAACTGTATTGTTATTGTAACTGTAGTGTTATTGTAACTGTAGTGTTATTGTAACTGTAGTGTTATTGTAACTGTAGTGTTATTGTAACTGTAGTGTTATTGTAACTGTAGTGTTATTGTAACTGTAGTGTTATTGTAACTGTAGTGTTATTGTAACTGTAGTGTTATTGTAACTGTAGTGTTATTGTAACTGTAGTGTTATTGTAACTGTAGTGTTATTGTAACTGTAGTGTTATTGTAACTGTAGTGTTATTGTAACTGTAGTGTTATTGTAACTGTAGTGTTATTGTAACTGTAGTGTTATTGTAACTGTAGTGTTATTGTAACTGTAGTGTTATTGTAACTGTAACTGTAGTGTTATTGTAACTGTAGTGTTATTGTAACTGTAGTTATTGTTATTGTTAACTGTAGTGTGTAACTGTAGTGTTGTAACTGTAGTGTTATTGTAACTGTAGTGTTATTGTAACTGTATTGTTATTGTAACTGTAGTGTTATTGTAACTGTAGTGTTATTGTAACTGTTATTGTAACTGTTATTGTAACTGTAGTGTTATTGTAACTGTAGTGTTATTGTAACTGTAGTGTTATTGTAACTGTTATTGTAACTGTAGTGTTATTGTAACTGTTATTGTGTTATTGTAACTGTAACTGTAGTGTTATTGTAACTGTAGTGTTATTGTAACTGTAGTGTTATTGTAACTGTTATTGTAACTGTTATTGTAACTGTAGTGTTATTGTAGTGTTATTGTAACTGTAGTGTTATTGTTATTGTTATTGTAACTGTAGTGTTATTGTAACTGTAGTGTTATTGTAACTGTAGTGTTATTGTAACTGTAGTGTTATTGTAACTGTAGTGTTATTGTAACTGTAGTGTTATTGTAACTGTATTGTTATTGTAACTGTATTGTTATTGTAACTGTATTGTTATTGTAACTGTTATTGTAACTGTATTGTTATTGTAACTGTGTATTGTTATTGTAACTGTAGTGTTATTGTAACTGTATTGTTATTGTAACTGTAGTGTTATTGTAACTGTAGTGTTATTGTAACTGTAGTGTTATTGTAGTGTTATTGTAACTGTATTGTTATTGTAACTGTAGTGTTATTGTAACTGTAGTGTTATTGTAACTGTATTGTTATTGTAACTGTAGTGTTATTGTAACTGTATTGTTATTGTAACTGTAGTGTTATTGTAACTGTAGTGTTATTGTAACTGTAGTGTTATTGTAACTGTATTGTTATTGTAACTGTAGTGTTATTGTAACTGTAGTGTTATTGTAACTGTATTGTTATTGTAACTGTAGTGTTATTGTAACTGTAGTGTTATTGTAACTGTAGTGTTATTGTAACTGTAGTGTTATTGTAACTGTAGTGTTATTGTAACTGTAGTGTTATTGTAACGTTCCTTTTAAACACACGTCACATGAACCCAAAGAAGAACTCCAGCGCGGTCATTCGCCTCAGCCACCACAGAAGCAGCTGATGCTATCTGGGCCAAACTTCAGTGTATCTCTGGTTGAGTGTGGTCATCCACCAGCTCTGCAAGGAACTCTGTCATCGAACTACTGAAGGGGTTTCTCATATTTGTAAGGGGTGTGTACTGGCGGCAGAGAAGTCAGACGCAGGAGAGCAAGGACTGGGTTTCCAAACGGCGCAGTTCAAAAAACATTTTAACTACCGGAAAACAGAACAATCAAATAATGGGTACATAACCCGACTCACACCAGTACAGACGTGCACAAGCACTTACAATAAACAATCTGACAAGGACATGAGGGGGAACAGAGGGTTAAAAACACAACATGTAATTGATGGGATTGGGAACCAGGTGTGATGGAAGACAAAACCAAAGGAAAATGAAAAGAGGATCAGCGATGGCTAGAAGGTCGGTGACTTCGACCGCCGAACGCCGCCTGAACAAGGAGAGGGACCAACTTCAGCGGAAGTCGTGACAATATTGGTGTATAATAATCATAATAATACATAGTATTTATATAGCATTTTTCAAGGACGCAAAGTCGCTTGGGTCCATGTCCATGTTCTTACCATGTGGTGCATCACTAAACGAAACGAAACGTCCCTGTAGGACCACGAAGCAGAAAGAGTGTGGTGCATCACTAAACGAAACTAAACGTCCCTGTAGAACCACGAAGCAGAAAGAGTGTGGTGCATTTGTACATGTAAATGTATTGGTTTCCTTTGGCTGCAGTGTTTCTGGTGTTCTCAAAGTGTCACGGAGGATCTAGTTCCTCTGGACCACATGCAGAGAGTAACTCATTCAGGTTCTTAAGTTTGTACAGCTGATGCATAAGACTGTGGCTCGCCATGGTAATGTCCTTTTAGGGTGTGGTTTGGTTCCCATATCTGGCTTCACTTGCTTATATAGAGACTAGGCCTACTGGTATGCATAGCCAGAGTGTGTGTGTGCGCGCGCCTTTATGCGGTAAGGTTTTCTAAGCACTCTTTCCCATTCTGCTCTGTAGCAGTCCCTGGAAGTGGTGACAGAGAAGAGCATCCTGCCCTCGTCTCCATGGTAACAGCTGTTTATGGATGGAGGGTGACAGAAACAAAACCCTACTGCTGCAAAGCATCGAAATATGAAAAACTCCTTCCTGATGGGGTTCAGTCTTATTTCATCGCTATCCATTTTGTTATGTAGCTTGATTGACATGGGCCTAACATCTGGGCCTAGTTTGTTATTTTTTGTAAGTGTCTGTGGGTGCCTAGGAACAGTGGGTTAACTGCCTTGTTCTGTGTGAGAATGACATAATGATGATGTTTAAAGCATGTAGATGTAAATAATACACTACACTGAAACTATTTTAGCATGGCCTGGGGTAGTCCCATTAGTGCAGTCCCCTTGGGATAGGATGGTGGGCCTATAGTTTAACACCTGTTGACACCACATGGTTACCAATTCAATGCAAAACCTACATTAGGTCTGACAAAGTAATGTGAGCTTCTTGCTTGCTTGCAATGTGGGTGTAAAAATGGTTAAATGAACCTGGGACAAATTCAATTCAGCTGTCGATATAGTACGGAGGTCGAATAGGTATGGGTCTATGGTGCAGGCTACAATGATATAGGGCCTAAAGTGTCTTTAACAATAGTAGGAACACGTTTGATGAACTTCAAACATATTCAGATTGATAGCTACATGCTTAATCATCTTCTACAGATCAACTTCAACCATCATGTGAACACTATTTAGGTGGAGACTGTAAATGCTTCATCATTTACATCCATAACACACGCGGTAATGCTGCCAGTAGCATGCGGCTAGAAATGAGACCCAATCGTGCGTGAGACTATACGTGTTTTGATGGCGCTTTCTCTTCCAGCCAGGCATTTTATGTCCATGGGCGAGTTCGTTTTTCTTTACCCGGTGTCTTACACATTTTAGTCCATTCCATTGGTCCTTAAATAAATTCACCACTCGCCTGGGGCCATGCAAAACGAACTGGCCCATTGAGTAAAAGCAACATTGTAACGGTTGAAGTTGAAAAATGCTACTGTTTCCTGGGAACCCCACCCCAACTGAATCTCACCCTCAATGAAGTAGGGTTTCCACGAGTTACCACAGCCGCAAAGTCTAACTTGGCTATCGTAAAAAATGTAACTTGCAATTGTGCTTTTTGGTCTTATTTTAAGGTTACGGTTAGGCATAAGGTTAGGATTAGGTTTAAAATCACATTTTAAGAAGATTTGTAGAAACAGGCGGGGTTTATGACTTTGTGGCGGTGGTAACTAGTAACGACCATGAAGTAGACGAAGCACAGTAGTAGCAGCTGCCTGTGTTTCTTGGGCCACGGTAAACTGTAGTCTAGACTATTTACACTGTATTTTATTTATTTATACATATCAAAATGTCTCACACTGTTGTTACTACCACCACCACGACGAGATCGTCTTCGGGCGAAGGATTCTTGAATTTGGGCTATACTCGCTCTGTACAAGGATTACTGAAAATCGCCCAAGTGGTAAGAGTTTTTTATCAGATATTTATACTGATGTTGTGCACAGAATTATACATATTTTTTAAACTTTTTTATTTTTAATGTTGGGTTTGGGTTGTATTTTATATTGCTTACTGTCTGCTGTCTTCGTGATCTTTAATCCAAAATGTGGAGAATGCACTCAAAAATTGAGGATAAAGGGGAGCGAGGTGCGTAACAGAAACTCTGATTCATTCGTATACTACTAGCAGTAGTGGAAAAAGTACCCAATTGTTGTAAAAGTAAAGATACCTTAATAGAAAATGACTCAAGAAAAAGTGAAATTTACCCAGTAATATATTATTTGAGTAAAAGTCTAAAAGTATTTGGTTTCAACTATACTTAAGTATCAAAACCTAATGTAACTGCTATAATATACTTAAGATTCAAAAGTAAAAGTCTAAATCATTTAAAATTCCTTATATTATGCAATCCACACGGCATCATTTTCATGTTTTCTTTATTTGCTCTAACACTCAGACATAATTTATAAACGATGCATGTGTTGAGTCAAGTCTGCCAGATCAGAGGCCATGGGGATGACCAGGGATGTTCTCTTGATAAGTGTGTGAATTAGACCATTTTCCTGTCGTGCTAAGCATTCAAAATGTAACGAGTACTTTTGGGTGTCAGGGAAAATGTATGGAGTGAAAAGTACATTATTTTCTTTAGGAATGTAGTGAAGTAAAAGCTGTCAAAAATATAAATAGTAAAGTACAGATACCCCAAAAAACTACTTAGGTAGTACTTTAAAGTATTTTTACTTAAGTACTTTACACCACTGTCTACTAGGTGGCTTTCTCTGACGGTTAGGCTACGACTAGGCTACTTTACAAAACATTAACATGCAAACATGAATTAGGCCTATACCAGTGGGAACCAATAGCCTTTATAACAGGAATTAGGCCTATACCAGTGGGAACCAATAGCCTTTATAACAGGAATTAGGCCTATACCAGTGGGAACCAATAGCCTTTATAACAGGAATTAGGCCTATACCAGTGGGAACCAATAGCCTTTATAACAGGAATTAGGCCGATACCAGTGGAAACCAATAGCCTTTATAACCTGAATTAGGCCTATACCAGTGGGAACCAATAGCCTTTATAACAGGAATTAGGCCTATACCAGTGGGAACCAATAGCCTTTATAACAGGAATTAGGCCTATACCAGTGGGAACCAATAGCCTTTATAACAGGAATTAGGCCTATACCAGTGGGAACCAATAGCCTTTATAACCTGAATTAGGCCTATACCAGTGGGAACCAATAGCCTTTATAACCTGAATTAGGCCTATACCAGTGGGAACCAATAGCCTTTATAACAGGAATTAGGCCTATACCAGTGGGAACCAATAGCCTTTATAACCTGAATCAGGCCTATACCAGTGGGAACCAATAGCCTTTATAACAGGAATTAGGCCTATACCAGTGGGAACCAATAGCCTTTATAACAGGAATTAGGCCTATACCAGTGGGAACCAATAGCCTTTATAACAGGAATTAGGCCTATCAACCTTGACGGCCCACTCATTGTCTGTCTATTCTACACCCTCTTCTCCCATATCCTTCAATCCCTGCCTGGGAACCAATAGCCTTTATAACCTGATTCATTAGGCCTATACCAGTGGGAACCAATAGCCTTTATAACCTGAATTAGGCCTATACCAGTGGAAACCAATAGCCTTTATAACCTGAATTAGGCCTATACCAGTGGAAACCAATAGCCTTTATAACCTGAATTAGGCCTATACCAGTGGAAACCAATAGCCTTTATAACCTGAATTAGGCCTATACCAGTGGGAACAATAGCCTTTATAACCTGAATTAGGCCTATACCAGTGGAAACCAATAGCCTTTATAAAAACTACAAGTTTAGTGGACTACTAAAATATTTTAAGTGACTGAGACTAGAATCTACACTGGGAGCCCCCCCCCCCTCCAAAGATTGAGCTGTGCATTAACTCTCCATGAGGCTAAATGTCAGGTGGGCAGGTGATACCGGCCACAGTCAGATCAACATCCAGTTTTGATTGAGATGTCCAGTAATTGTTTAAAATAGTGGAAGTCTTGGCAGATTATAATTTAGTTGTTGATTTGTGTAATGGAGGAACTTGTCCCATTGTGTGTGGTGACGTCATATTGCTGTCTACCTTCAAATAAATGAATGTTTATCATCATCTCTCAGAATGTCAGATTTTCGTAATTAATGACACTTTATTACACCTTCATAACGAAGGTTGTGAAATCAGGGCTTCAGGAAAATCAGGGAAATCACATCTTCATAACAACGGTTGTGAAATCAGGGGAGAACAAACGTTGTCTGTTCTCCCCTCTTTATATTTGTGTTTGGCACAGTAGAATACAGTGGGGTTGCATCTTAATCTTCACTACATTTCTGTTACATTCTTGCTTATTTATAGTCATCACAGGAATGATGGTGGTGTTTCAGAGGAAAAACGGAGGAAGCTGGTTTTGGGTGTTATTTCCTGTTTACAGAAGTGTTTAGTGGCTAATGGCTTTCAGCCTCTCCCTTGTGGTTTAATAATGTCAATGTTGTTCCATATACCTGCAACTGCCCTACAATATGAAGCAATAAAGCATGTTTAACGGCATGTGAACGGGAAAATTGTGAACCTTGAACATTAGCCATGTGAGAGCTGGGTTGTGTTGAAAACTAGATTCTGGATCTGGACCAACTTACTGTTACCAGACTTTTTATTTATTTTATTTCACCTCTATTTAACCAGGTAGGCCAGTTGATAACAAGTTCTCATTTACAACTGCGGCCTGGCCAAGATAAAGCAAAGCAGTGTGACAGAAAAAACAACACAGAGGTACACATAGAATAAAAAGCGTACAGTCAATAACCCAGTAGATAAAAGAAAGTCTATATACAGTGTGAGGAGGTAGGCAATAAATAGGCCATGGTAGCAAAGTAATTACAATTTAGCAGATTAACACTGGAGTGATAAATGAGCAGATGATGATGTGCAGGTAGAGATACTGGTGTGCAAAAGAGCAGAAAAAGAAATAAAAACAATATGGGGATGAGGTAGGTAGATTGGGTGGGCTATTTACAGATGGACTATGTACAGTTGCAGCGATCGGTTAGCTGCTCAGATAGCTGATGCTTAAAGTTAGTGAGGGAAATATAAGTCTCCAGCTTCACTTATAGATGACCTGGAGCCAGTGGGTCTGGCGACGAATATGTAGCGAGGGCCAACTAAAGCATACAGGTCGTAATGGTGGGAGGTTTAAGGGGCTTTGGTCATAAAAATGATGGCACTGTGATAGACTACATCCAGTTTGTTGAGTAGATTATTGGAAGCTATTATTGGAATGAGAGTTTACAGTCTAGCCAGACACCTAGGTATTTGTAGTTGTCCACATATTCTAGGTCAGAACCGTCCAGGGTAGTGATGCTAGTCGGGTGGGCGGGTGTGGGCAGCGAACGGTTGAAAAGCATGCATTTGGTTTTACTAGCGTTTAAGAGCAGTTGGAGGCCATGGAAGGAGTGTAGTATGGCATTGAAGCTTGTTTAGAGGTTAGTTAACACAGTGTCCAAAGAAGGGCCAGAAGTATACAGAATGGCAGCGTCTGCGTACAGGTGGATCAGGGAATCACCCACAGCAAGAGCGACATCATTGATATATACAGAGAAAAGAGTCAGCCCGAGAATTGAACCCTGTGGTACCCCCATAGAGACTGCCAGAGGTCCGGACAACAGGCCCTCCGATTTGACACACTGAACTCTGTCTGCGAAGTAGTTGGTGAACCAGGCACGGCAGTCATTTGAGAAACCAAGGCTATTGAGTCTGCTGATAAGAATACAGTGAATGACAGAGTCGAAAGCCTTGGCCAGGTCGATGAAGACAGCTGCACAGTACTGTCTTTTATCGATGGCGGTTATGATATCGTTTAGTACCTTGAGCGTGGCTGAGGTACACCCGTGACCGGCTCGGAAACCAGATTGCACAGCGGAGAAGGTACGGTGGGATTCGAAATGGTCAGTGACTGTTTATTAACTTGGCTTTCGAAGACTTTAGATAGGCAGGGCAGGATGGATATAGGCCTATAACAGTTTGGGTCTAGAGTGTCACCCTCTTTGAAGAGGGGGGTGACCGCGGCAGCTTTCCAATCTTTAGGAATCACGGACAATACGGAAGAGAGGTTGAACAGACTGGTAATATGGGTTGCAACAATGGTGGCGGTCAATTTTAGAAAGAGAGGGTCCAGATTGTCTAGCCCAGCTGATTTGTATGGGTCCCGGTTTTGCAGCTCTTTCAGAACATCTGCTATCTGGATTTGGGTGAAGGAGAAGCTGGGGAGGCTTGGGCAAGTAGCTGCGGGGGGTGCGGAGCTGTTGGCCGGGGTTGGGGTAGCCAGGAGGAAAGCATGGCCAGCAGTATAGAAATGCTTATTGAAATGTTATATTATCATGGATTTATCGGTGGTGACCGTGTTACATAGCCTCAGTGCAGTGTGCAACTGGGAGGAGGTGCTCTTATTCTCCATGGACTTTACAATGTCCCAAAACCTTTTGGAGTTAGAGCTACAGGATGCACATTTCTGTTTGAAAGAGCTGGCCTTTGCTTTCCTGACTGACTGCGTGTATTGGTTCCTGACTTCCCTGAACAGTTGCATATCACGGGGACTATTCAATGCTATTGCAGTCCGCTATTGCAGACTAAGATACATTTTTAACATAGGAGTTGATATGGTGCCAATATGCTCCACGATTGGAATCATACTGGGACATGGAAACACATTGTTATTTGTCTGTGTGTTTGCAGGTAGCACTCCTGATTGCGTTCCTGTGTGTACATTGTGCACGAGGTTGGACTGATTACTCAGCCTTTCGGTACTTTGAGGTGGTGACGCTATGGTTCCTCATAGCCTTCCTCATCTTCTACCTCATGTATGTGTTCAGACTGCAGAGTAAGATCCCCTGTATCAACTGGACAATGACGGTGAGTGGCCCTGCAAATGACACACACACACACACACACACACACACACACACACACACACACACACACACACACACACACACACACACACACACACACACACACACACACACACACACACACACACACACACACACACACACACACACACACACACACACACACACACACACACACACACACACACACACACACTTACATTGTTTACATGTTAGTTATTTAGCAGACTTTCTTATCCAGAGAGACTTACAGTAGTGTGCATAATATTTTAAACTTTCTCTGTACTTTTTCCACAGACACGCGTTCCAGCACTTATCTATACCATTCATTGTTTCAGGAGTTACTGCATTATGGCGTTGGGACCATCCTGGTCTTCATTGCCTCTATTGTTGCAGCTGTTAAGAGTGGAGGTGTGTCTGAACTCGAAGCTGGTTCGGTGAGTAACATAGCAGATGCTTTCCTGTTTTCTGGTGCTCCATTCCAAAGCTGAAGAATGTTAATTATTTTTTATCTATCCTAGTATCTCAGCATTTAGCTGAAGATAATTGAGAGGCCCTGTTTGCAAAAATGAAACCTTATATCTAAGCTCTCCATAGTTTATTTCTGTTTGTTATGTGGTGAGTGTGTGGGATTTCACTTTAAAGCAGGCCAAATGGCTATTAAAGGGGAGTGGAAACACTAGGCTTTACAACACCAGCTAACTGGAACTGTAAATCACCATATTGGCATTGTTGCATCACTGGCAGGATTTCCCTTTAAAGCAGGCCAAATGGCTATTAAAGGGGAGTGGAAACACTAGGCTTTAGAACACCAGCTAACTGGAACTGTAAATCACCATATTGGGATTGTTGCATCACTGGCAGGATTTCCCTTTAAAGCAGGCCAAATGGCTATTAAAGGGGAGTGGAAAAACTAGGCTTTAGAACACCAGCTAACTGGAACTGTAAATCACCATATTGGCATTGTTGCATCACTGGCAGGATTTCCCTTTAAAGCAGGCCAAATGGCTATTAAAGGGGAGTGGAAACACTCGGCTTTAGAACACCAGCTAACTGGAACTGTAAATCACCATATTGGCATTGTTGCATCACTGGTAGGATTTCCCAAAAAAGGCCGAATTTGAAAACTGTCTGAAAATTTGCTGGTTTCAAACCATATCCAAAGGTTTTATACATATTTTGAAAGCTGAGAAACAGCCCTTAAATTATATTACATACAATAGCACCACATCAATCAAATGGTAATCAGTTAAGAACAATCTGATACGAAAATCTGTTTTTTTCCCCCCCAAACAACTGCTAATCAGAATAGTAATATGTTCTACTATGATTGAGTTCCAGACGTTTTAGTGAATGGTGGTATTTTTCTAGAATTCTATGGAATGTTCTGTTATCAGACCCTTTCTTATATGGATTGTATATTAAACACAAATGTGAACCAAAACATATTACAAATGGCATTTAGTCTTACATATGATGAGGAAAGACATACACAAGTAATATAATATGAATAAATCAAGAACTTTATTGAAAAACTGAGGGGAATACATCGTCTCACTCAAGCCTGAAAACAAAGTGCAAGTCCACATCGAAAATTGGAATGACAAAATATGATAAGAATAAGTAATATAATAACAATAATTGGCTTTGACAACTTCAATTTCTTCTGCACATACATTCCACTGGGTTTATAGCCTTATACAGGAAGAGTCAGAATGGGAACAAATTAAAAGCATGCAAGAGAGGTGAAATGACCAGCCAGTAGTTCAGATTGTCACTGAAGACTAGGAGTCCCTTTACTAGTTAGTGTATGTCTGCAATGAGTCACACTCACTGGAGTACCACAACCTAAAATAATGGATCCCCCTACAATGCATAACTACTTGCCCTTGCATTCTGGTGCAACACAAACAAACCACGTCATAATCTCCTTTCTATCTTTCCTGTAAAAAAAATCCAACCATTTCTAGAGTTGTCCTCCAGTACAATGAAGTTCACCTAGGCTGTGAGAGTGAGGGTGTGGTTGTCCCTTGGACTGTCTGTAGCCTAAGCAGCATGTTGTCCAGTCTCTACAGCCCCTATCTCCCTTGGCCCTGTCTGCAGCCTAAGCAGCATGTTGTCCAGTCTCTACAGCCCCTATCTCCCTTGGCCCTGTCTGCAGCATGTTGTCCAGTCTCTACAGCCCCTATCTCCCTTGGCCCTGTCTGCAGCATGTTGTCCAGTCTCTACAGCAACTATCTCCCTTGGCCCTGTCTGCAGCATGTTGTCCAGTCTCTACAGCCCCTATCTCCCTTGGCTCTGTCTGCAGCATGTTGTCCAGTCTCTACAGCCCCTATCTCCCTTGGCCCTGTCTGCAGCCTAAGCAGCATGGTGTCCAGTCTCTACAGCCCCTATCTCCCTTGGCCCTGTCTGCAGCCTAAGCAGCATATTGTCCAGTCTCTACAGCCCCTATCTCCCTTGGCCCTGTCTGCAGCATGTTGTCCAGTCTCTACAGCCCCTATCTCCCTTGGCCCTGTCTGCAGCCTAAGCAGCATGTTGTCCAGTCTCTACAGCCCCTATCTCCCTTGGCCCTGTCTGCAGCATGTTGTCCAGTCTCTACAGCCCCTATCTCCCTTGGCCCTGTCTGCAGCATGTTGTCCAGTCTCTACAGCCCCTATCTCCCTTGGCCCTGTCTGCAGCATGTTGTCCAGTCTCTACAGCCCCTATCTCCCTTGGCCCTGTCTGCAGCCTAAGCAGCATGTTGTCCAGTCTCTACAGCCCCTATCTCCCTTGGCCCTGTCTGCAGCATGTTGTCCAGTCTCTACAGCCCCTATCTCCCTTGGCCCTGTCTGCAGCCTAAGCAGCATGTTGTCCAGTCTCTACAGCCCCTATCTCCCTTGGCCCTGTCTGCAGCATGTTGTCCAGTCTCTACAGCCCCTATCTCCCTTGGCCCTGTCTGCAGCCTAAGCAGCATGTTGTCCAGTCTCTACATCCCCTATCTCCCTTGGCCCTGTCTGCAGCATGTTGTCCAGTCTCTACATCCCCTATCACCCTTGGCCCTGTCTGCAGCATGTTGTCCAGTCTCTACAGCCCCTATCTCCCTTGGACTGTCTGTAGCCTAAGCAGCATATTGTCCAGTCTCTACAGCCCCTATCTCCCTTGGACTGTCTGCAGCCTAAGCAGCATGTTGTCCAGTCTCTACAGCCCCTATCTCCCTTGGCCCTGTCTGTAGCCTAAGCAGCATGGTGTCCAGTCTCTACAGCCCCTATCTCCCTTGGACTGTCTGCAGCATAAGCAGCATGTTGTCCAGTCTCTACAGCCCCTATTTCCCTTGGCCCTGTCTGTAGCCTAAGCAGCATGGTGTCCAGTCTCTACAGCCCCTATCTCCCTTGGCCCTGTCTGCAACCTAAGCAGCATGTTGTTCAGTCTCTACAGCCCCTATCTCCCTTGGCCCTGTCTGCAGCATGTTGTCCAGTCTCTACAGCCCCTATCTCCCTTGGCCCTGTCTGCAGCATGTTGTCCAGTCTCTACAGCCCCTATTTCCCTTGGCCATGTCTGTAGCCTAAGCAGCATGTTGTCCAGTCTCTACAGCCCCTATCTCCCTTGGCCCTGTCTGCAGCCTAAGCAGCATATTGTCCAGTCTCTACAGCCCCTATCTCCCTTGGCCCTGTCTGCAGCCTAAGCAGCATGTTGTCCAGTCTCTACAGCCCCTATCTCCCTTGGCCCTGTCTGCAGCATGTTGTCCAGTCTCTACAGCCCCTATCTCCCTTGGCCCTGTCTGCAGCATGTTGTCCAGTCTCTACAGCCCCTATCTCCCTTGGCCCTGTCTGCAGCATGTTGTCCAGTCTCTACAGCCCCTATCTCCCTTGGCCCTGTCTGTAGCCTAAGCAGCATGTTGTCCAGTCTCTACAGCCCCTATCTCCCTTGTCCCTGTCTGCAGCATGTTGTCCAGTCTCTACAGCCCCTATCTCCCTTGGCCCTGTCTGCAGCCTAAGCAGCATGTTGTCCAGTCTCTACAGCCCCTATCTCCCTTGGCCCTGTCTGCAGCCTAAGCAGCATGTTGTCCAGTCTCTACATCCCCTATCTCCCTTGGCCCTGTCTGCAGCATGTTGTCCAGTCTCTACATCCCCTATCACCCTTGGCCCTGTCTGCAGCATGTTGTCCAGTCTCCTTGGACTGTCTGCAGCCCCTCCATCTCCCTTGGCCCTGTCTGTAGCCTAAGCAGCATATTGTCCAGTCTCTACAGCCCCTATCTCCCTTGGACTGTCTGCAGCCTAAGCAGCATGTTGTCCAGTCTCTACAGCCCCTATCTCCCTTGGACTGTCTGCAGCCTAAGCAGCATGTTGTCCAGTCTCTACAGCCCCTATCTCCCTTGGCCCTGTCTGTAGCCTAAGCAGCATGGTGTCCAGTCTCTACAGCCCCTATCTCCCTTGGACTGTCTGCAGCCTAAGCAGCATGTTGTCCAGTCTCTACAGCCCTTATTTCCCTTGGCCCTGTCTGTAGCCTAAGCAGCATGGTGTCCAGTCTCTACAGCCCCTATCTCCCTTGGCCCTGTCTGCAGCCTAAGCAGCATGTTGTTCAGTCTCTACAGCCCCTATCTCCCTTGGCCCTGTCTGCAGCATGTTGTCCAGTCTCTATAGCCCCTATCTCCCTTGGCCCTGTCTGCAGCCTAAGCAGCATGTTGTCCAGTCTCTATCTTCCTTGACACTGTCTAGCTAGCTAGCTGCAAATTCAGTCAGACACTAGCCAGTTGATTTGAGCTCTTAGCTAATGCCAATGACAAATGCTCTTCAAATTGCCAATATGAGCATTTTATTTTTTACAGTTAGTGAACACAACATTAACATGGAAAAGGACAAGAGAAGAGCTAGCTAAATCAACAAAATAGCTTGCTAGTTGCCTCAGCTTGGCTGACTGTCTAGTCGGCTTGTTATCAAATAAATGTAATTTCACAGCCTCATCTTATCAATCAAAAAAAAAACTCTAAAATGTAAATGTTATAAATAGCAACATAAAAATGCATTCTATACAGTTTCTTGCCTTAATATTGTTGTCCTCTCAATGACAAAGCTATCAAAGTTGTGAGAAACTTTTCAGGTCCAGTGGAGACAAGGCGTTTCCTGATGTCAGCATTGGCGTCAGTCGTTACTATAGCAATTCAAGATGGTGCTACTCGAATAAACATTGTTCAATATCAAAATCCCAATTGAATGTTAAATGCACATGTTTAGTATTAGTTGATGGAATACATCTCTTAACTTTACTTCCTCGTGTTTCCATTCACCTTTAAGGAGTTCATCCCATCCTGTCAAGTACAGTTTTGAGATCTAAAAAGTCAGTTAATAATCATTCTCCTAAAATGGTCTTTTCCTCTTTCACTTGTAACCAGCTTGGGGACTTACAGCTGTCCCCTCAATGCTTGACAGATGACCAACGTGTAGGGTTTTTATAATGAGGCATCTTTCTTGTTGACCTTTACAGGCATTTGGCTTCATCGCCACATTCCTACTGGCTGTCAGCATATGGACATCCTATAAGGTCACATGTGGTTCCCAGCCAACCAGTAAGTCTGAAATTCTTTGAAATCCTTATTGGGTTTTCCTTCAATTGCTTAGCGACATGTACCGAGCCTCTGAAAGACAGACGCTCAACTGAAAAGGAATTCAATTATAACCTGTAATCATATCATGAAATAGATGCATATTTGCTACAGTGGAGCTTTCTTTTGCAACGCAGATCAGGAGTTAATTCCGTTCCATTTCCTGTGCTGCCGGCTATTACGTAGTGCTGTTACAAGGGCTAGGAAGTGCTTTTTGTTCTTAGTTGACTAAACTTTGGTTAACTAGTGTTTCCTCTTTCCCCATCACTCTTCCTCTATCTCGAACTGTAGGTGCTTCTGTGTAAAACGGATCTATCATTTCTTCCCCTGAAGTACCAAGATGACTTCATTGTCAGTGTTCTGTGCGACAGTAACTTCTTACCCCAACAACTGGCCCGGGGCCCATTAAACAATCAGAACTTCAGCTTAGCCCGAGACTGGTTTCACTTCAGGATAGTTACAAGTTAGCCAGTTAACTTTGTTAAACACTCTATTTTGTACAGTTTACAAAGAATGCTTAAAGTAATTTCTCCTTCTTTGAGATACACCATCCTGATGACCGGTCAGTTGTTAGGGATAAGAAGTCACCTGTGTGTGCTTTGAAGAGCAGGCAGCTGTTGTTTCATATAAGTGCCTCCAGAGTGTTTAAACTAAGGGCTAGGCTGAGAGCCAGACCAAACCACCCCTCCATCTTGAATGGTCGCTATTTGAATGCTTTGAAATCAAGAGGACATAAGCTGTTTTTCAGTGTTGCCCTGAAGCTTTTTAGAGTTAGATATGTCAATGCCACCCCTGTTTACATTATTTATGAGAGCACATTTTTATGATGATAGTTTTGTGCTTTTATGTTCACGTATGTCTGTCACAGTATTATAGGCTGCTTATGAGAAGAATATAATCATAAAAAGGTCAACCTTTATACAGCCTCACACTATCACGTGTATTTAAACATCTCTTCTTTATCTGATGTGTTTGAGTTTGTATATGGGTTTATATTCCAAACATGCTTTTGGTTGACTGAAGTAAAAGGGAAACCCTACAGCACCCATGTCTCTGAATCCTTGTTTGTTGAAAAGAAGACATTGAGACCAGTGGAGGCTCCTTAGAAGAGGAAGGGGAGGACCATCCTCAGTGAATTTCATAAAAATAGTGAAGCATCAAGTTATCCTTTTTAGATAAAAACTATACATATATTCACGTCATCCCAAATGGTGGATGGATTAAAACGCACTGTTTTGCAACGAAGGTCTACAGTAGCCTCAACAGCACTCTGTAGGGTAGCACCATGATATAGCCGGAGGACAGCTAGTTTCCATCCTCTGGGTACATTGACTTTAATACAAAAGGAGGCTCGTGGTTCTCACCCCCTTCCATAGAATTACATATTAATTATTTCAATTTCTGGAGGAAGACCTCCAATATATCAGAGCTCTTGCAGCATGAACTGACATGTTGACCACCCAATCAAAGGATAAGAGTATGAATGCAAGCATAAACTACAGCGATCTAGCACTGCTGTGAGTAGTTGACTCAAAGAGAAAGACAATGGTTGAGCAGTTTTGAAAAATTCAATTCTTAAATAAAGGAGACGCAAGAGCGAGCTAGCTATATTTCATCTTTTTTTTCACTTACTTAGCTAGCGAATGCAGCTAGCTAGTTTAGCCTACTCAAACACCCGGCTCAAACAGAGAGAAGTGCTGTGTTACCTAGCTGGCAATCCAACACTGGAACTCTTCCAAGTCAAGGTAAGCTTTTGGTTTTATTAATTTATTGCCACTGTGGCCCGCAGGTGTAACTGTTAAACTGTTCTGCATGATTGTAGCAGGTTTACTAATGTGTTAAGTACTTTACAGAACTGCTAGAACTAAGTAAAAATACTAATAAGTGTTTTTTGGGGGTATCTTTGCTTTAATATTTATATTTTTGACAACTTTTACTTCACTACATACTTAAAGACAATTTTGTACTTTTTACTCTATACATTTTCCCTGACACCCAAAAGTACTTGTTACATTTTGAATGCTTAGCAGGACAGGAAAACTGCCCAATTCACACACTTATCAAGAGAACATCCCTGGTCATCCCTAATGCCTCTGATCTGGCGGACCTGATCTGGCGGACTTGACTAAACACATGCCTCATTTATAAATTATGTCTGAGTGTTAGAGCATGCCCCTGGTTATCAGTACATTTTTTTAAAACATGAAAACTGATGCCGTCTGGTTTGCTTCATAAGGTATTTGAAATGATTTATACTTTTACTTTTGATACTTAATCTTAGGGATCAAATGTGGTATTCATGTGGTGTATTTATCATGTAGTAGCCTAAACCTATCAATGTTACATTGAGCAGGGTGAATGGAAAATTAATGACAGTCATCCAATATGCTGTAATAGAAAAAAGGCCATGCTCATAAAAAACAATTGCGTCCTCCCTCATCTTAAACGGCACCGACCGCCACTGGTTGAGAAGTTGTTGAACATAAAGCGTAGATACGAATAGTATAACCGGATCCTTGACTTACATGCGCATTACTGTTTCTTATTGTATACTGTGTGTGTATATCCACTACCATTCAAACGTTTTCAAAGAAAAAGCCATATCTCAGACTGGCCAATAAAAGATTAAGATGGGGAAAAGAACACGGAAACTGGACAGAGATATGGCTTTTTCTTTGCAACTCTGCCTAGAAGGCCAGCATCCCGGAGTCGCCTCTTCACTGTTGACGTTGAGACTGGTGTTTTGCGGGTACTATTTAATGAAGCTTGCCAGTTGAGGACTTGTGAGGCGTCTTTCTCAAACTAGACAATCTAATGTACTTGTCCTCTTGCTCAGTTATGCACCGAGGCCTACCACTCCTCTTTCTATTCTGGTTAGAGCTTTTCTGTGAAGGGAGTAGTAGAGATGGCGCTGTTCTGTGAAGGGAGTAGTAGAGATGGCGCTGTTCTGTGAAGGGAGTAGTAGAGATGGCGCTGTTCTGTGAAGGGAGTAGTAGACAGTGTTGTACGAGATCTTCAGTTTCTTGGCAATATCTCGCATGGAATAGCCTTCATTTCTCAGAACAAGAATAGACTGACGAGTCTCAGAAGAAAGGTCTTTGTTTCTGTAATTGAACCCACAAATGCTGATTCTCGAGATACTCAAATATTCTAAAGGCCAGTTTTATTTCTTCTTTAATCAGAACAACAGTTTTCAGCTCTGCTAACATAATCGCAAAAGGGTTTTCTAATGATCAATTAGCCTTTTAAAATGATAACCTTGGATTAGCTAACACAATGTGCCAATGAAACATAAAGTGATGGTTGCTGATAATGTGATGTGATTTTAATGGACAATAAAATGGGTTTTTCTTTCAAAAACAAGGGCATTTCTAAGTGACCACAAACTTTTGAACAATAGTGTATCTATAACCAATGCCCCTTCCCCTATTCAAGTGTACAAAATCCCCAGCTGAAAATGTCCATACTCTTCCATTAATGACCTGGGAAAGGTCCAAGACATTCCTGTGTTGCCGGGTGGGACATGGCCTAAACACAGGGAAATACTGATTAGTACCTCCTCCTCACTATTCCTGGTGGAGGCAAGGGAATTCACTTTAAAGTACACACTCTTAGAAAAGGGGTTCTGCAGCTGTCCCCATAGGAGGACCCCTTTTGGTTCCAGGTAGAACTCTTTTGGGTTACATGTAGAACCCTCTGTGGAAAGGGTTGTACACTTTTTAAAAAAGAGGCTGGATGGTATTATTACATTTATGTTGTTGACAAAATCATGTTGTCTTCCCGTGTTTCAGGCTTATGTATGTGTTAATGTAAATGGAGGAGATATTCTTGATATTTAAAAAAAAAACTGCTGCCCAAACTTTTTTGGTCTCGTGACGATCTGATATCAACCTACTCTATTGGTGCAGAGAGGCCTGTTACAGAGAGACCTGCCAGGAATATGGCAGCAGAGACATTATGTATGAGAATCAGAGATATCAGTACCACTACCCCCATGCAATATGGTGTCCATTGTTGGCCTGTTGATCAAACCCTCCATGAAAGCTCTGTTTGGTTTCAGCTACATACACGTCAGGAGAAGCCTAGTCCAGTCTGAGAAGGGAGAAGGAAAGGCGGATGGGAGGGAGGAAGCAGTGGAAGAAGTGAGATGTCTGTGGAAACGTTGTTTGGGTTTGAGATGGGAGGCTAGTAGGGAGAACATTACTCACACTGTGCTGCCTCCAGCAGCCCTGCTCTCCCTGGGGCCCCATTTGTTTACTTTCAGCAGCCCAAAGTAGCAGCTTCATGTTCACCAACTGCATTTATTCTGACATGCTGTTCTATAGCTCCATCTGCCTCACAATATAAGCTGAGGAAATAAAGTCATGTTATTCAGTTTCATTAGTGGAGGTCATTTACATAAGCATGAGCTGGGGATAAAATTCATGGCATGACTTTGGTCTCAACCCACCCATATAATACAGAATCTCTGAGCTGACTAAGTGAAAAATCTGTCAATGTGCCCTTGAGCAAGGCACTTAATCCTAATTGCTCCTGTAAGTCGTTCTGGGTAAGAGCGTCTGCTAAATTGCTAAAATGAAAAAATTAAGTAAAAGGACAGTATATTGACTTTTTTTAATACAAAAATTAAAACTGCATTAAAATGATAAGCTTTGTGAACATTTTATTAATATCTTTAAAGTGGTTAAAAAAGGTTTATATTATGGTTCGCATTCCCTAAAGCAATTCCTGTTGAACTACTGATGGTTTTGTTGTGAATAACATGTGCCCCCTTGTGGACTAACTGAATTCACACGTAGGTTGAGGGGTTGGACCAGCACAACACTACTATCTCTGATACAGTAGAATTATTACAAGGGCTAAATAACAGATTATATATAGATATATATAGAGCTAGATAGATATAGTGAGATATATATATGTATATATACACACATATATATATATGTAGAGAGAGAGGTGTGTGTGTATATATATATATATATATATATATATATAGAGAGAGAGATGTGTGTGAGTATATATATATAGAGATATATACACACATATATATATATATGAGATATATATATACACACACACATCTCTCTCTATATATATATATATATATACAGTGGGGCAAAAAAGGATTTAGTCAGCCACCAATTGTGCAAGCTCTCCCACTTAAAGATGAGAGAGGCCTGTAATTTTCATCATAGGTACACTTCAACTATGACAGATAAAATGAGGAAAAGAAATCCAGAAAATCACATTGTAGGATTTTTTATGAATTTAATTTGCAAATTATGGTGGAAAATAAGTATTTGGTCAATAACAAAAGTTTATCTCAATACTTTGTTATATACCCTTTGTTGGCAATGACAGAGGTCAAACATTTTCTGTAAATCTTCACAAGGTTTTCACACACTGTTGCTGGTATTTTGGCCCATTCCTCCATGCAGATCTCCTCTAGAGCAGTGATGTTTTGGGGCTGTTGCTGGGCAACATGGACTTTCAACTCCCTCCAAAGATTTTCTATGGGGTTGAGATCTGGAGACTGGCTGGGCCACTCCAGGACCTTGAAATGCTTCTTACGAAGCCACTCCTTCGTTGCCCGGGCGGTGTGTTTGGGATCATTGTCATGCTGAAAGACCTAGCCACGCTTCATCTTTAATATATATATATATATATATATATATATAGATAGATGTATATAGATATAGATAGATGTATATAGATAGATGTATAGAGATATAGAGATAGATATATATATAGAGAGAGATATATAGATAGATATATAGATAGAGATATATAGAGATAGAGATATATACAGATATAAGCTCTTAACCAGTAATCCCATGAAACTAAATACTTCAGAAAAGTGATGGCATTTATTGCATGATGAATTATTGACACAGAAGACGTTTTTTAAATGACAAAAATGAAGGCATAAAACATTGGCGCAAAACATTGAGTAGATATTGCTATCTATGAATATTACTAGTCAGTATAAAGGCACGGGTTTAGATAAGGGCTATGTATATGCCCAATTCCAAGTCAAACCTTCAACCCTTACACCAAGTTATTTCATGTACTGTGTATCTGATAGGATTAGGAATAGGGCACTAGTATCACATTGCTTTCATCGACAACACCACATGAACAACATTACCCTTTTACAGTATTTGTCCTGAGAAAACACTTATTGTACTGTACTTGGATGGGAATGTCTTGCTTATAAGGGAATTGTCAGTCAGGGGTCACTAAATATAACAGCAGTCGCTTCAATACTTATGTCTTATTCCAACACTAGAAAAAAGGCGTATTATAGATGTCTACCCTATTACTTTCTACTATCACCTAAGACATTTCAGATCAGCTGTTGGATGAATCCAGCATATCATTGATTTCACTGTTGATTGACTTCGATTACATTTTTTAAAGAAATGTTTTAAGAAATCTGGATTTCTGACCCTAACCATGCTACTTATCAAGTAAGTAATTCATTGGCCAATCAAATGTCTATGAACTTTTTTGGGGAAAAGAGGTGTCCATCAGTACAATCCCAGGATATTCTCTGAAACGAACATTTCAAAACTATTCATCTACAACCTGGGAGTTAAAGGTAGAGTCAGCGAAATGACGTTGCACAAGCAACACTGCAAGACTTCACTCTCACACAGTCACTATATCTGCACAGGTTCACTTAAACCTCTTACAATGTGGTAGCCACGGGAACAAAACAGAGGAGAAGTTTACACTCGCACGCCAACGCTCTTAGTTGTGGAAATTGACCCACTATGCTGTTCACTTTGTGCATCTACGTCATATCGCTGACCTTAACTTTAAGTTAGCTGTTGACTAAAACATGAATATTGAGGTCTCATTCTAACCTGAAATTAACTAAATTCATTACACACAAGGTCACCTGACTGAACAGAAGAAAAACTGAAAGATAAAATCCATCCAGGACAATAAATAGTTCAATCTTCCAAAACCCTGACCCCTCCCTCCCTCCCTGACCCCTCCCTCCCTCCCTCCCTGACCCCTCCCTCCCTCCCTCCCTCCCTCCCTGAACCCTCCAAGTTACTTCTGAAATAAAGAAAAACACATACAATTAAAATACATAAACTGTGATTGAAAAAGCATTTAAAAACATTACAGATATAGTCAGTTTCATTGATTGCTATATTTAAAATGAATCTATATGGTATGAACGCCAATAAGGAACGTGGAGTTGGCCTCATATAGAAATACTGGGGAGCTTGCTTGCATGGACTGAAATTTTAAAACCATAGAAATCAATGACTTGGGGATACTTGTGAGAAATAGGTCTAAAATAAAATGACAGACATAGGGGCCCATTAAAACATATATATCATATTTCTGTAGAAACGTTTCTGGCTTCACTGTTCCCTTTCCTTACTTAAGAGTTTGCATTGAATCATATTGTCCTTCCTTAAAACTGGCTAATAAATGATGTCGACTTTTAAAACGATTTCTTCCAGTTAAATAATGTAACTGTACTTGGGTTTGACTGTAAATAACTGGATAAATATTGTTCTTCAACTCCCAAACCATTTTTTAGAGAGAGATTAGATACAGCATTTTGCATAGCTGGAGCCATCTTGATAAGAGGCAATTGCAAGTACAGATATGTGCTCATCCCAGTAACACTGAGAAATGCAGTAATGACAGTCAGTGGTAAGGCAATACAGTGATCTTAAAATCTCATAATAGTCTATTCCAGGACTCTCCAACCCTGTCACTGGAGAGACACCCTCCTGTAGGTTCACACTCCAACCCCGTTCCTGGAGAGTAACCCTCCTGTAGGTTCACACTCCAACCCCGTTCCTGGAGAGATACCCTCCTGTAGGTTCACACTCCAACCCCGTTCCTGGAGAGATACCCTCCTGTAGGTTCAAACTCCAACCCCGTTCCTGGAGAGATACCCTCCTGTAGGTTCACACTCCAACCCCGTTCCTGGAGAGATACCCTCCTGTAGGTTCACACTCCAACCCCGTTCCTGGAGAGATACCCTCCTGTAGGTTCACACTCCAACCCCGTTCCTGGAGAGATACCCTCCTGTAGGTTCACACTCCAACCCTAATCTAACACACCTGATTTTAATAATTACATGGTTATAAACTGAACCAGATTAGTTACAACTGGGGTTGGAGTGAAAAGCTACAGGAGGATAGATCTCCAGGAACAGGGTTGGAGTGAAAAGCTACAGGAGGATAGATCTCCAGGAACAGGGTTGGAGTGAAAAGCTACAGGAGGATAGCTCTCCAGGAACAGGGTTGGAGTGAAAAGCTACAGGAGGATAGATCTCCAGGAACAGGGTTGGAGTGAAAAGCTACAGGAGGATAGCTCTCCAGGAACAGGGTTGGAGTGAAAAGCTACAGGAGGATAGATCTCCAGGAACAGGGTTGGAGAGCCTTGGTCTATTTTTATCAATGAGTGGTCCCATTCCCAAGCAGGTCCATGGTCCAAGGAAACAGAATGTATACAACACAGACCATGTCTCCTACAAAAATGGTCCCACTGCTGAGAATAAAAGCTCTGAATAAGATGTTAAAACTACTGGAGAGGTCTTCCCTTCCTTTAAGCAGATATAAGGTGGCCCTCTGATAGTCTTAGTGTGTTGCGTGTTTGTGTGTGTAAATGTGGGAGAAAGAGATACCAGGGTTACACTCGTTAGGTATCCTGGGCCTAGTCTGCTTCGTTCTGTTCCCTGTTGAGTTTCTCAGCCTCTGCCACAGGAGCCCCGCCGTTGCTTGCAGCTTGCTGCTTGGTCTTTTTAAAAGGAAAACCCCTGGTCTTCACAAACCAGACAGCATCCGCCAGGAATGCCACAGTGGCCAGGAAGCCAAATGCCTGAAAATAAATAGTAATAAGTTATTACTACGTATTAACATTAGTAAAACATATTGTAACAAACAAACAAAAAGGTTCTCCTTTCAATCTAAACCCAGCTTGGTTTGGGCTCATATTTTGTCTTCATTTGAAAAAACAGTAACCAGGACCCTGAGGTATGAGGACAGTCTGAGTAAAGATGTTCATTTACCACAGCAGCATTTTCCAGGTCAGTTCCACCATTATCTGAGGCAAACACAATGGAGGCGATGAGGAAGAATGCAGCCATCAAAGCTGTGTACACAAAGTCCTGCAAGAGATAAGTCAGCATGGTTATATACACCAGCATACATTTAAATGGGAATACAAGTATCCTCACACACACACACAAAGTCCTGTAAGAGATAAGTCAGCATGGTTATATACACCAGCATACATTTAAATGGGAATTACAAGTATCCTCACACACACACAAAGTCCTGTAAGAGATAAGTCAGCATGGTTATATACACCAGCATACATTTAAATGGGAATACAAGTATCCTCACACACAAAGTCCTGTAAGAGATAAGTCAGCATGGTTATATACACCAGCATACATTTAAATGGGAATTACAAGTATCCTCACACACAAAGTCCTGTAAGAGACAAGTCAGCATGGTTATATACACCAGCATACATTTAAATGGGAATACAAGTATCCTCACACACAAAGTCCTGTAAGAGACAAGTCAGCATGGTTATATACACCAGCATACATTTAAATGGGAATACAAGTAGCCTCACACACAAAGTCCTGTAAGAGACAAGTCAGCATGGTTATATACACCAGCATACATTTAAATGGGAATACAAGTAGCCTCACACACACACAAAGTCCTGCAAGAGACAAGTCAGCATGGTTATATACACCAGCATACATTTAAATGGGAATACAAGTAGCCTCACACACACACAAAGTCCTGTAAGAGACAAGTCAGCATGGTTATATACACCAGCATACATTTAAATGGGAATACAAGTAGCCTCACACACACACAAAGTCCTGCAAGAGACAAGTCAGCATGGTTATATACACCAGCATACATTTAAATGGGAATACAAGTATCCTCACACACACACAAAGTCCTGTAAGAGACAAGTCAGCATGGTTATATACACCAGCATACATTTAAATGGGAATACAAGTAGCCTCACACACACACAAAGTCCTGCAAGAGACAAGTCAGCATGGTTATATACACCAGCATACATTTAAATGGGAATACAAGTAGCCTCACACACAAAGTCCTGTAAGAGATAAGTCAGCATGGTTATATACACCAGCATACATTTAAATGGGAATACAAGTATCCTCACACACAAAGTCCTGTAAGAGATAAGTCAGCATGGTTATATACACCAGCATACATTTAAATGGGAATTACAAGTATCCTCACACACACACAAAGTCCTGTAAGAGATAAGTCAGCATGGTTATATACACCAGCATACATTTAAATGGGAATACAAGTATCCTCACACACAAAGTCCTGTAAGAGATAAGTCAGCATGGTTATATACACCAGCATACATTTAAATGGGAATTACAAGTATCCTCACACACACACAAAGTCCTGTAAGAGATAAGTCAGCATGGTTATATACACCAGCATACATTTAAATGGGAATACAAGTATCCTCACACACACACAAAGTCCTGTAATAGATAAGTCAGCATGGTTATATACACCAGCATACATTTAAATGGGAATACAAGTAGCCTCACACACAAAGTCCTGTAATAGATAAGTCAGCATGGTTATATACACCAGCATACATTTAAATGGGAATACAAGTATCCTCACACACAAAGTCCTGCAAGAGACAAGTCAGCATGGTTATATACACCAGCATACATTTAAATGGGAAAACAAGTATCCTCACACACACACAAAGTCCTGTAAGAGACAAGTCAGCATGGTTATATACACCAGCATACATTTAAATGGGAAAACAAGTATCCTCACACACACACACCGTCTTATGAATGATAAACATACAAATGTTAGGCAGGTCAGTGGGCCTCATTTATCATCATATGTGTATATTCATACACACACACACACACACACACACACACACACACACAGAGTACTCACCAGGGAGGGCCAGCAGCTGATGCCCACTCTCTTGTGCAGGGTGGTAGCGAGGAGGATGAGGAGGAGAGCTGTGAAGAGGAAGGCTGTGCAGCTGACAAACTCAAAGAAGTACAGCGGAGAGCAGCTCATACAGTTCGTCACTACCTCTTCAAGAATGAAGGCCACAAACGACAGGAGCTGAGGACACACAAGTCAAAACTAACTGATCATGTACTACCCCAGTCTCAACAACAGATGGCACTGTAGTACTACCAGAGCTAAATATATATATTTTTTTAAACCTTTATTTAACTAGGCAAGTCAGTTAAGAACAAATTCTTATTTTCAATAACAGCCCAGGAACAGTGGGTTAACTGCCTGTTCAGGGGCAGAACCACAGATTTGTAACTTGTCAGCTCGGGGATTTGAACTTGCAACCTTCCGGTTACTAGTCCAATGCTCTAACCACTAGGCTACCCTGTCGCTTACCCTAAATGGGAAGTTGTGTTTTTTGTCTCAGATATAAAACAGGTTAGAGGTAATTTAGTGTCGTCAAACATGCTTGAGTACTGATGAACTCAAGATTTTGTCTTCTGATGCTATATTTATATGTTGTGCCAATATAGTGACATCAGTAGAATTGACTGAAGAATTGAGTGACTATCATAGCCCTATGTAAATTAGGGTATATGTAAATGTCTAAATATTTCATGCGTTGTTCAGAGTTTGGCTTGGAGGAAGGGACAACTCTTTAATGTAATCTTCACAATGAGAGGATTCTTCTGGTGTGACCATCACAGTGTTCTTAAAAGCTCATGACAGCGTGATGAAGCACCACATACTGGCTCTATTCATACCACACCACACACAAAATAGCTGTTTCATGTTGCCATTAGAACGGTGACCAACTAAAGGATCCACCCCTTTACAACACCCACAGACCCCATTTTGATTTCTCAATAGCCACTACTAATAAATATTCCTAAGAAAGGCCACAAGGCCAGCAAAAACACACTTTAACTGACTCATGCGGTTCCTGCTTTTTGTTTTCGTTTCCTTATCGATTGTTTGGAAGGAACAGGCCAGACAGCATACTGCTCTGAGGATCTGTCCCCACGCCAGACAGCATACTGCTCTGAGGATCTGTCCCCACGCCAGACAGCATACTGCTCTGAGGAACTGTCCCCACGCCAGACAGCATACTGCTCTGAGGATCTGTCCCCACGCCGGACAGCATACTGCTCTGAGGATCTGTCCCCACGCCAGACAGCATACTGCTCTGAGGATCTGTCCCCACGCCGGACAGCATACTGCTCTGAGGATCTGTCCCCACGCCAGACAGCATACTGCTCTGAGGATCTGTCCCCACGCCGGACAGCATACTGCTCTGAGGATCTGTCCCCACGCCGGACAGCATACTGCTCTGAGGATCTGTCCCCACGCCAGACAGCATACTGCTCTGAGGATCTGTCCCCACGCCAGACAGCATACTGCTCTGAGGATCTGTCCCCATGCCAGACAGCATACTGCTCTGAGGATCTGTCCCCACGCCAGACAGCATACTGCTCTGAGGATCTGTCCCCACGCCAGACAGCATACTGCTCTGAGGATCTGTCCCCACGCCAGACAGCATACTGCTCTGAGGATCTGTCCCCACGCCAGACTGCATACTGCTCTGAGGATCTGTCCCCATGCCAGACAGCATACTGCTCTGAGGATCTGTCCCCACGCCAGACTGCATACTGCTCTGAGGATCTGTCCCCATGCCAGACAGCATACTGCTCTGAGGATCTGTCCCCACGCCAGACAGCATACTGCTCTGAGGATCTGTCCCCACGCCAGACAGCATACTGCTCTGAGGATCTGTCCCCATGCCAGACAGCATACTGCTCTGAGGATCTGTCCCCATGCCAGACAGCATACTGCTCTGAGGATCTGTCCCCACGCCAGACTGCATACTGCTCTGAGGATCTGTCCCCATGCCAGACAGCATACTGCTCTGAGGATCTGTCCCCACGCCAGACTGCATACTGCTCTGAGGATCTGTCCCCATGCCAGACAGCATACTGCTCTGAGGATCTGTCCCCACGCCAGACAGCATACTGCTCTGAGGATCTGTCCCCATGCCAGACAGCATACTGCTCTGAGGATCTGTCCTCACACTATTCAGCTAGACAGTGATAAATGGCTACCGAAAACTAAACGATAGACAGCAAACATGTTCTCACTGTAATACGGTGCTGAGCATAATGTGCCATATGTGGCTAAACTGTACAGTATGTAGGCCTTTGTTCCATATTACAAGGTAAAATGCACCATGGTCTGTTTCCCCCCGGCCATAGTGTTAATGAAGCCACAGCTCTATATCTGCAGCTTCATTACATGACCAGACAGTCTGACGTCAACGCTGTAATAAAGACTGGGCCTCCTACTCAAGAGGACATCTTCTGCAGCACCTTTAACACTTCCTTTACAGTCTGTTGTGTGTGTGTGTGTGTTTAACTATTCTTGTGGGGACCAGTTAAATAAAGGTTCAACCAAATATTACCCACAAGAAGAGTAAATAAACAACCATTTTGACCAATTGGGGACATTGTTTGTCCCCACAAGGTCAAATGCTATTTCTAGGGGGTTTATGGTTGAGGTTAGAAATAGTGTTCAGGTTAGAATACGTTAAGCGTTAGGAGCTAGGGTTAGGTTTTTGGGATAAGGTTAGGGTATGAGTACAGGTTAGGGAAAATGGGATTTTGAATAGCACTGAATTGTGTGCTCTCCACAAGGTTAGCTGTGCAAGACTGTGTGTGCTCTCCACAAGGTTAGCTGTGCAAGACTGTGTGTGCTCTCCACAAGGTTAGCTGTGCAAGACTGTGTGTGCTCTCCACAATGTTAGCTGTGCAAGACTGTGTGCTCTCCACAATGTTAGCTGTGCAAGACTGTGTGTGTTCCCACAAGGTTAGCTGTGCAAGACTGTGTGTGCTCTCCACAATGTTAGCTGTGCAAGACTGTGTGTGCTCTCCACAATGTTAGCTGTGCAAAACTGTGTTGCTCTCCACAATGTTAGCTGTGCAAGACTGTGTGTGCTCTCCACAATGTTAGCTGTGCAAGACTGTGTGCTCTCCACAATGTTAGCTGTGCAAGACTGTGTGTGTTCCCACAAGGTTAGCTGTGCAAGACTGTGTGTGCTCTCCACAATGTTCTATGAACACACAACTCTAGCAAAGCGTTGTGTTGCAAGAGAAAGAGCAGAGAGCTAAAAAGCATTCGATTTGAGGGTTCTTTGTGGCTTTAAGCGGAAAATGCTTTAAATTACATTAAAATCCACAGACATTTATGTCCAATGAGCTTGCCAAGCATTCTTGCAATGTTGATCATATTTGGAGGAATCCATCGTTTCTCTCACACACAGTAAGAAGGTCAAACAGCAAGGCTTAAAATAACCCTGGTAATGACATTTTGCATCTGGCTGCTAATTTCATTTGCAGTGCACTGCTAGATGGTATTGGTAACACCTGACTCTGATTAGCTTGACTAAGGACCCAGTGATCTGAGGAAGACAGAGCCGTGTCATCACTGTCTGTCTCCAGACTGCAGTTCCACAAGAGACAAACTCTGAACCAACTCAGATTTCCTGCTTCAGAAGGAGATGAAATTCATTTTTTTTAATTGCCTGAACTAAGAGCTCAATCACAAACTATGGCAACTAGTAAACCTCGACCTCTAACCTGCTTACTCACAGGCCAACCTAATAGTACAAGAGGTGCCCTCACCCAAACAAGCCCTCCCTCTGCAGGGAAAGAGTTTGTTTCAAGATCTTGTTAACTGGGGAGAAATACAAGATAGCAGCCATAAACCATGTGATTTGAATTCAATTGAAGATCACATTTCACTGCAGTTAGGAAGGCAGTCAAATAGTTGAAGCCTTGACATTGGGGTCTAGGAATAAGAGTAAGCCATTCATGATATCCAGTTCAAATGTAGACATGTCACAGCTCTGCCACTTGTGATGACCAGTGGGACACAGAAAGGGGTCAAACATGAGTCAACAGCAGTCTGCTGTAGTAGCCTCATCCAATTCAACAGCAGTCTGCTGTAGTAGCCTCATCCAATTCAACAGCAGTCTGCTGTAGTAGCCTCATCCAATTCAACAGCAGTCTGCTGTAGTAGCCTCATCCAATTCAACAGCAGTCTGCTGTAGTAGCCTCATCCAATTCAACAGCAGTCTGCTGTAGTAGCATCATCCAATTCAACAGCAGTCTGCTGTAGTAGCCTCATCCAATTCAACAGCAGTCTGCTGTAGTAGCCTCCTGTGGTGTCAGGAAAATAACCTCACACTCAACGTCAACAAAACTAAGGAGATGATTGTGGACTTCAGGAAACAGCAGAGGGAACACCCCCCTATCCACATCGATGGAACAGTAGTGGAGAGGGTAGCAAGTTTTAAGTTCCTCGGCATACACATCACAGACAAACTGAATTGGTCCACTCACACTGACAGCGTCGTGAAGAAGGCGCAGCAGCGCCTCTTCAACCTCAGGAGGCTGAAGAAATTCGGCTTGTCACCAAAAGCACTCACAAACTTCTACAGATGCACAATCGAGAGCATCCTGGCGGGCTGTATCACCGCCTGGTACGGCAACTGCTCCGCCTTCAACCGTAAGGCACTCCAGAGGGTAGTGAGGTCTGCACAACGCATCACCGGGGGCAAATTACCTGCCCTCCAGGACACCTACACCACCCGATGTTACAGGAAGGCCATAAAGATCATCAAGGACATCAACCACCCGAACCACTGCCTGTTCACCCCGCTATCATCCAGAAGGCGAGGTCAGTACAGGTGCATCAAAGCTGGGACCGAGAGACTGAAAAACAGCTTCTATCTCAAGGCCATCAGACTGTTAAACAGCCACCACTAACATTGAGTGGCTGTTGCCAACACACTGTCATTGACACTGACCCAACTCCAGCCACTTTAATAATGGGAATTGATGGGAAATGATGTAAATATATCACTAGCCACTTTAAACAATGCTACCTTATATAATGTTACTTACCCTACATTATTCATCTCATATGCATACGTATATCCTGTACTCTACATCATCGACTGCATCCTTATGTAATACATGTATCACTAGCCACTTTAACTATGCCACTTTGTTTACTTTCTCATATGTATATACTGTACTCGATACCATCTACTGTATGCTGCTCTGTACCATCACTCATTCATATATCCTTATGTACATATTCTTTATCCCCTTACACTGTGTATAAGACAGTAGTTTTGGAATTGTTAGTTAGATTACTTGTTGGTTATCACTGCATTGTCGGAACTAGAAGCACAAGCATTTCGCTACACTCGCATTAACATCTGCTAACCATGTGTATGTGACAAATAAAATTTGATTTGATTTGATTTGTATCCTCATCCAATTCAACAGCAGTCTGCTGTAGTAGCCTCATCCAATTCAACAGCAGTCTGCTGTAGTATCCTCATCCAATTCAACAGCAGTCTGCTGTAGTATCCTCATCCAATTCAACAGCAGTCTGCTGTAGTATCCTCATCCAATTCAACAGCAGTCTGCTGTAGTAGCCTCACCCAATTCAACAGCAGTCTGCTGTAGTATCCTCATCCAATTCAACAGCAGTCTGCTGTAGTATCCTCATCCAATTCAACAGCAGTCTGCTGTAGTATCCTCACCCAATTCAACAGCAGTCTGCTGTAGTATCCTCACCCAATTCAACAGCAGTCTGCTGTAGTATCCTCATCCAATTCAACAGCAGTCTGCTGTAGTATCCTCATCCAATTCAACAGCAGTCTGCTGTAGTATCCTCATCCAATTCAACAGCAGTCTGCTGTAGTATCCTCATCCAATTCAACAGCAGTCTGCTGTAGTATCCTCATCCAATTCAACAGCAGTCTGCTGTAGTATCCTCATCCAATTCAACAGCAGTCTGCTGTAGTATCCTCATCCAATTCAACAGCAGTCTGCTGTAGTATCCTCATCCAATTCAACAGAATTCCAAGCTGTAGTAGCCTCACCCAATTCAACAGAATTCCAAGCTGTAGTAGCCTCGCCCAATTCAACAGAATTCCAAGCTGTAGTAGCCTCGCCCAATTCAACAGAATTCCAAGCTGTAGTAGCCTCGCCCAATTCAACAGAATTGCTTTTAAAAGACACCCCCACACCGAACATATGCGCACCACACACACACACTGACTTAAGCACGGCTGCTCTTTCACATAGGCAAACACGGAGGCATTTCAATTGTCTAAAATGGTTTCCGACCCAGTCTCCTCTTTAATATGTGAGCTAGGTGATATGTCCAACTGTCCAATTGGAGTGCTGTTCTAGACAGGCTATATAGAGCTAAAGATATAGGATCTGATGTCAGCTACCCTCAACTGGTTACAGCAGCTCCATAGTGACTGATTTGGACTCTGAAATCTGAAAAACAACTTAGCTGTCTTAGGCCTGACGATCAGTTAAAGGTTCCTGAGGGTCGTCTATATGCTGACAAATACCCCAGGCCATCATGAAGGGGATGTGGGAGGACTGGTGGTGGTCTGATGGGTACATCATCGCTGTTGCAACTGTTCTATAGAATGGTCTGACTTTCACATTTCAAGGAATAATCAAGAAAAACAGCTGACAATGGTCACACCCTAAGAAAGACAAAGGTTATGGTTTACAAACTGGCCTGTTAATTGTGGGATAGAAAACCCCCAGTTTCTGGGAGCCGGATCCAGTTACATACAAAACAATGGTAGCATTTGAAAATCTGCATATTCTATTTATTACACGACCATCCACTTACAAGGAACGTGGTATCATAACTGGCAAGGGAGATAGTATGTAAAATGTCCAAGTATAAACACCTAACTTGTTCATCTGGTCTTATATCTGGAGCACAAAGTAAACATGTGATGACACCACTAGATAAAAGTCATATTGTCACCAGAGTTGATCTAACCCTGTTTTACTACTTGGTGCCATCAGAACAGACAGACAGGTAGGAAGACAACCTTCTGGTCTCTCCTCTGAAATACACAGAGCAAAAATATATGTTACTGAGTTACAGTTTATATAATGGAATCAGTCAATTTAAATAAATGCATTAGGGCCTAATCTATGGATTTCACTTGACTGGGAATACAGATATGCAGCTGTTGGTCACAGATACTTTTTTTAAAGGTAAGGGTGTGGATCAGAAAACCAGTCAGTATCTGGTGTGACCACAATCCAGAGCATCCCAATCGTGCTCAATGGGTCTGGCCATTGTATAACTGGGACATTTTCAGCTTGCAGGAATTATGTACAGATCCTTGCGACATGGGGCCGTGCATTATCATACTAAAACATGAGGTGATGGAGGATTAATGGCACGACAATGGGCCTCCAGATCTCGTCCCGGTGTCTCTCTGCACTCAAATTGCCTTAGATAAAGTGCAATTGTGTTCATGGCCCACAGCTTATGCCTGCCCATACCATAACCCCCCACCACGGGGCACTCTGTTCACAACGTTGACATCAGCAAACCGCTCGCCCACACAACGCCATATACAGGGTCTGTGGTTTTGAGGCCGGTTGGACGTACTGCCAAATTCTCTAAAACGATGTTGAACATTCAATTCTCTAGCTACATTCCTGCAGTCAGGAATGTCCACCAGAGTCAGTCAGCATGCCAATTGCAAACTCCCTCAGAACTTGAGACATCTGTGCGATTGTGTTGTGTTACAAAACTGCACATTTTAGAGTGGCCTTTTTCCCCCAGCACAAGGTACACCTGTGTTATGACCGTGCCGTTTAACCAGCTTTTTGATATGCCACACCTGTCAGGTGGATCAATTATCTTGGCAAAGAAATGCTCACTAAAAGGGAGGTAAACAAATTTGTGCCAAACATGTTAGAGAAATAAGCTTTTTGTGCATAAGGAAAATGTCTGGGATCTTTTATTTCAGCTCATGAAACATGGGGCCAACACTTTACATTTGTTTGTTCAATGTTATGCTTGGATTAAGACTTGCCCAACACAGTGGAAAATTAACAGTATCATAACAAGAACTATGACAAGAATATGACTTACCACTTCCACCACCTTTATCAAACATCTGACTTTATCCAAATTATCTGTTGGTACAATTAACCACTTTTTGGATTTGGTCTCTGAAACTGTTGTTGGACTGTAGACTGGTTCCGCGGCAGCCATGGTGTGACTGAAACGAATAGATTTGAAGAAAAAAAGTACAACTTCAATAAGACTGCAACTATGTACTTCATGTTACAGTGTAGGCCTTTCATTTATTAACAGTATCAGACCCGCGGCAAACTACAGAGCGAAAGCGAAAGCGTGGCATTTTGTTAACTTCAAAATTCACAATGGAAGAAATAAATTGCTGTTAAATGTAGGGTAGCCTGTCACTGGACATTTTACAAGTATCGACTGATACTGACTCAATGTAATCGAAAATTCATCGCCTCCGTACTCAACTCCATCGGGTATCTTGGCTAGGGTAGACTGCATCAAACACTCACATATGTGAGAACATACAGCTAATAAAGATTAAATCAAATTGAAAGGGGAAACTAATAAAGGCTAAAAAAGTATAAACGATGGACTCACGCGTCAAGTTTGGAGCAACCAACTGAATAGGTATGCGTTGGCGATAGATATCGTATTTCCACGACTTTCCAATGCAATGCCCTTTGTTGTTGCGTTCTTGTTTAAAACCTAGATCGACACTTCCGCAAATGAACGGCTTGTCTACACCCCTGTCGTTTAACAGAAGAGTATGGGGGGTGACAAGTGCCAGAATTAAGCTTAGGCAACTGTACCACCGTGTGGCTGTTGCCTACCATTGAACGTCTGACTGACATTACATGATACCAACGCCTTACTAACGTCTGCGTGACGCCTACATGTAACTAACATGTCGTCAGGATATATAGTATTTCACATTGTAATACATTACCCCTACATGACATTGTATTATAGGATATATACATATTTTACATTGTAATAAACTACCCCTACATGCCATTCTGTGCTGGAGCTATGGGTTTATTTTTCCACTGACACTAGGCCTACACATTCACACTCAAACTGAATTGAATGGGGAATGCATAAGTACTTTTCATTGAAGAAGGGAAACGAGGTACAACATACAACTTTGATCAAAGGCCTAAAATCATGCCTGACAAGGCCAATGAAATAACGGTATCCTAATATAGTCTGGATACTGGAGTAGCCTATTCTACAATAATGTAACTGTATATACTAGTATTATTTATCAAATTGATCAATGAAATTGTAAATGTGGGTGAGTACGCTACTTCAATCAGCCTCACTGCAGCTGTTTTACCCACCACCCACACTGTTCTCTCTCCACAAGCAACCACATCCTCTTCTCCTGTTCAACTCATTTGCCGCCACACTGGAAAGGACTGTACATACAGTATCAGTCCAAAGTTTGGACACACCTACTCATTCAAGGGTTTTTCTTTATATTAATATTTTCTACATTGTATAATAATAGTGAAGACATCAAAACTATGAAATAACACACATGGAATCATATAGTAACCAAAAAAGTGTTAAACAAGTAGCCACCCTTTGCCTTGATGAAAGCTTTGCACACTCTTGGCATTTTCTCAACCAGCTTCATAAGGTAGTCACATGGAATGCAATTCAATTAACAGGTGTGCCTTGTAAAAAGTAATTTTGGGAATTTCTTTCCTTCTTAATGTGTTTGAGCCACTTAGTTGTGTTTTTTTATGGCAAGAACAGCTCAAATAAGCAAAGAGAAATGGCAGCCCATCATTACTTTAAGACATGAAGGTCAGTCAATACGGGACATTTCAAGAATTCTTAAAGTTTCTTCACGTGCAGTCGCAAAAACCATCAAACGCTATGATGAAACTAACTCTCATGAGGACCGCCACAGAAAAGGAAGACCCAGAGTTAGCTTTGCTGCAGAGGATAAGGTCATTAGCGTTGCCAGCCTCAGAAATTGCAGCCCAAATAAATGCTTCACAAAGTTCAAGTAACAGACACATCTCAACATCAACTGTTCAGAGGAGACTGCAGGAATCAGGCCTTCATGGTCGAATTGCTGCAAAGAAACTACTACTAAAGGACACCAATAAGAAGAAGAGACTTCATTCCATGTGTTATTTCATAGTTTTGATGACTTCACTATTAATCTACAATGTAGAACATTGTTTAAAAAATGAAAACCCTTGAATGAGTAGGTGTGTCCAAACTTTGGACTTGTACTGTACATACCCCTGTGCCCTACTCCTTGCAACATGATCCATCCAAGGCCTCAACTGTGCGTGTGAGAGTGTGTGTGTGTGTGTGTGGATGGAGTGTTAGGGAAGATTCAGAATTTGTTGGTAACATATGTAAGATGTTTAATATTCATCAAATGTGTGTAAGTTATTTCTCATCAGAATGGTATTTTTGTATAATACTGTGGCGAGGTTGCAGTTCTGTTCTATGTCAAAACTAAGTTGCATGTGCCACAGAGAGGGGAGAGGTCAAAGTGTCATCATGTGTAAACATATATTTTACTCCCTACCTTTTTCTAGTGGGGAAAGGAGGGTGGCAGTGTCTGGAATCATTCTCATGCTCCCTTTTATCTTAACCTATAGCCTCACTCTCCTCTCAGTGAGCTTGTCCAGGTTTGGTTGTATTTAGAGTTGGTTGTATCTAAATGACCATTTGATTTATGCCTGTTGATATGGAGGATTGGTTTATGGTTCTGGGGTTTGAGAAAGGAGACCAAGCTGAACGATGAATTATGTCTATGCTGTCTGACTATGTGTGTTCTTTGCTATTAAAGGATCTCAGTTGCATTGTAAGGGGGCTCTCAGAGAATTCATTGAGAGACACTGAATTTATCTGAGAGTCACAGGATTGTGATAGAGCTCATATAATTAAAGATGGACTTTTATAACTAACTCTGACTTGTGTGTGTGGTTTGCTCCCATGATTTGGTAAATAGAGGAAATTTCCACGACAGGAGTTCCAAGAAAAGACATGAGAAGATGGCAAAGGAGATAGTGATGAGAGTGAGAGCATACCGTGTGAAAATAAATACCCCTTGGGATCTAAAATGAGGGGTGCCTCTTGTGTCTCCTTTTTGTCCATTTGAGGATACTACAGTCACCCCTAGTGGAAGATCTTGGAACACTGCTATTTAATTCTGAGCAGAGGTTGCCGAAAACATTCAAAGTTGCATGTTATCTTGAATACCAGGCAGATGTTTGAGTACAGAATTAAATTGTGTAAATTTAGGCTAAACTTGTTGAGTACACTCTTTTAGAAAGGGGTTCCAACTGGGATCTTTCGCAGTCACCAAAAGAGAACCCTTTTTGGTTATAGGTAGAAGTATTTTTGGTTCCATGTAGACCTGCTTTGGAATGGAGCCCAAAAGGGTTATACCAAGGCACAAAAGGGTTTCTACCTGGAACCCAAAAGGGTTATACCTAGGCACAGAAGGGTTTCTACCTGGAACCCAAAAGGGTTATACCTAGGCACAGAAGGGTTTCTACCTGGAACCAAAAAGGGTTATACCTAGGCACAGAAGGGTTTCTACCTGGAACCCAAAAGGGTTATACCTAGGCACAGAAGGGTTTCTACCTGGAACCCAAAAGGGTTATACCTAGGCACAGAAGGGTTTCTACATGGAACCCAAAAGGGTTATACCTAGGCACAGAAGGGTTTCTACATGGAACCCAAAAGGGTTATACCTAGGCACAGAAGGGTTTCTACCTGGAACCAAAAAGGGTTATCCTATGGGGACAGTGGAAGAATCCTTTTAGGTTGTAGATATCACCTTTTTGAGTGCAGGCCTGTATTGCAGTAGTGGTTCTGTTTTTTTGTACAAATAAATGCAACAGGCCCTGTGTGTCTCTGGAGGATCTAGCAAGATAGTGAATGAATGCATCACCTACTCAGTATGACTATAATGAACATGCCTAATCTGCACCATTATGCAATTATTAAGAGACTAGATACACATAGATAATCCTGGCGACCAATGTTCCAGCATTAATGAATTGAGGCAAGCAGATCAGAGAGGTCAAGGTGGTACCCAATAATATGCTACAGTATGTGTATAGTGTAAATAACAACTACCAATAGACCTTCTAAATTAGAATCATTTAGTCAATCAAATAATGACTCTGTAAACAAGGAATGAAGTTACTCTATTTAACTAATAGCATGAAATAATTGACACAAAAAATGACAGTGTAATGAAATACATTATACATGACATAATAACACAGAGTATATGACCATCACCAATAGGCTAAAACAACGTGGTAACACGTGTCTTCAGTTCAGAATAGAGGCTCGAAGAGAAAACACAATGTGTGTCTGATACACACAGGAGCTTGGTAGCAAGTTCTCAAATTATGAACAAATTCACTGTCCTTTAAACCAAATTCAAGCAGAAACTGATACCCAACCTGAATGAACATTTCTTTGCACTTTTGACTGCTTAAAACAAAAGACAGGAAGACAGCCAGATTCAAATCTAATCAACTCAATGTAAATGATAGGAGTGCATCCTTGTGTCGCTCCCTCTTTAAACTATACGCTGCCCGACGAACAAAACAACACTCCCTGTAACAATACATCCCATAGCACTTACACTACAATAAAATATATACACATGTGTAGCTCTTTGTGAACTCTTGAAAAATTCAAACATGGCAATTCAATTAACATAGTAACATTAATTTCGTTGATTCACCTTTTCATCTGTCTTCACACCTCTCCTGGCGTCAGTGACCCCAGGACTTCCATGGGAACACCAGCCAGTCAGGAGTATTATCACCATCTCATCTTTCCACTACAGTAGTCATTTATGGAAAACAAATAAAACATTAACGGGCCTGTCATGCCAAATAGTGTTTCCCTGCAAAAAAAGGTCTTTGGGTTTCAAGGACTTCACTGCCGAAACATTGCAGAGAATACTGGCTGAAGATGCTTTACTTTCTCAGGCCCCAGAGCCTGCAGGGATGGGTGTTGGCAGTTGAATCTGACTAAAGGATTATGTTGGGTTTTGTTTTTGTTTACTTTGTTAAGTATTTGGGCTGATATACAGCCAGGGCAGTGGATGGCAGCATGAGCCTGTGACACTTGTTTGCAAACCGCCATAGTATCAAAGAAGAAGACTCCGTATGTAGTTTGACAAATGTTTTCTTTACCATATATTTGTCTTTATATAACAAAATATTAAATAGGGGGAAAAATTAAGCTGCTTTTGGATTGAAATTGTTAGCTACTGTAACGTTACTTATTTACTTACATCAGCCTCCCTAGTCAGCTAGCCAGACAGATTTGTTTAGCTAACGTTAACTAGCTAGCTAACTGTTTTTGTAGCTTTCTGTTTGTATGTAGCTTGCACTTTAATGGCATCCCTCAAGGAGATGTTATTTTATCTTTCCAACCAGGTGAAGTACTATGAAGGCACCACTGATCTCGACAAGAGGCGCAACATTCGTAGGAGGCAAAAATTCACTATTCAGGGTAACGTAAAGTGGTTAACTTCTATTACATAACTGGAAGGATTTAGCTATGAACAACCATTTTTCAACAACCATTTTCCATCTAGAAGTTGCTAGTTATACATTTAGTTAAATGTCTGTCATATTGAGGTATCTAGCTATAAGTTAACCCTGATCAATCAAATGGTTTTACCAATTATGGTCATTCCAACTGCCCTTAACTAGGTGTCTTTGCTAGACAGAGATGGGGAGAGGGATAAATACAGGATGAGAGTGAAAGAGAGAGGTGGGAAGAGAGTGAAAGAGAGGTGGGAAGAGAGTGAAAGACAGAGAGAGATGGGGGAGAGGGATAAATACAGGATGAGAGTGAAAGAGAGAGGTGGGAAGAGAGTGAAAGACAGAGAGAGATGGGGGAGAGGGATAAAGACAGGATGAGAGTGAAAGAGAGAGGTGGGAAGAGAGTGAAAGACAGAGAGAGATGGGGGAGAGGGATAAAGACAGGATGAGAGTGAAAGAGAGAGGTGGGCAGAGAGTGAAAGACAGAGAGAGATGGGGGAGAGGGATAAAGACAGGATGAGAGTGAAAGAGAGAGGTGGGAAGAGAGTGAAAGACAGAGAGAGATGGGGGAGAGGGATAAAGACAGGATGAGAGTGAAAGAGAGAGGTGGGAAGAGAGTGAAAGACAGAGAGAGATGGGGAGAGAGAGAAACAAAGAAAGACAGTCGTGCAAAATTACTTGGACTTGAGTATTTCAACAACTCTTGTCTTCAAACCTGTTAGGCAATCACATGTACCTATGGGGGAAGGGTGGCCAGCCACACAGGAGGATGATTTTCACTGAGATGCATGGTGGCCATTTCAGTTTGAAGCACATGTACCTATGGGGGAAGGGTGGCCAGCCACACAGGAGGATGATTTTCACTGAGATGCATGGTGGCCATTTCAGTTTGAATCACATGTACCTATGGGGGAAGGGTGGCCAGCCACACAGGAGGATGATTTTCACTGAGATGCATGGTGGCCATTTCAGTTTGAATCACATGTACTTATGGGGGAAGGGTGGCCAGCCACACAGGAGGATGATTTTCACTGAGATGCATGGTGGCCATTTCAGTTTGAAGCACATGTACCTATGGGGGAAGGGTGGCCAGCCACACAGGAGGATGATTTTCACTGAGATGCATGGTGGAGTTTGATGACCTTTGGGGGAAGGGTCACAGGAGGATGATTTTCACTGAGATGCATGGTGGCCATTTCAGTTTGAATCACATGTACCTATGGGGGAAGGGTGGCCAGCCACACAGGAGGATGATTTTCACTGAGATGCATGGTGGCCATTTCAGTTTGAATCACATGTACCTATGGGGGAAGGGTGGCCAGCCACACAGGAGGATGATTTTCACTGAGATGCATGGTGGCCATTTCAGTTTTCACATGTACCTATGGGGGATGCATGGTGGCCATTTCAGTTTGAATCACATGTACCTATGGGGGAAGGGTGGCCAGCCACACAGGAGGATGATTTTCACTGAGATGCATGGTGGCCATTTCAGTTTGAATCACATGTACCTATGGGGGAAGGGTGGCCAGCCACACAGGAGGATGATTTTCACTGAGATGCATGGTGGCCATTTCAGTTTGAATCACATGTACCTATGGGGGAAGGGTGGCCAGCCACACAGGAGGATGATTTTCACTGAGATGCATGGTGGCCATTTCAGTTTGAATCACATGTACCTATGGGGGAAGGGTGGCCAGCCACACAGGAGGATGATTTTCACTGAGATGCATGGTGGCCATTTCAGTTTGAATGGCCAGCCACACATTTTCACTGAGATGCATGGTGGCCCTATGGGGGAAGGGTGGCCAGCCACACAGGAGGATGATTTTCACTGAGATGCATGGTGGCCATTTCAGTTTGAAGCACATGACCTATGGGGGAAGGGTGGCCAGCCACACAGGAGGATGATTTTCACTGAGATGCATGGTGGCCATTTCAGTTTGGCACATGTACCTATGGGGGAAGGGTGGCCAGCCACACAGGAGGATGATTTTCACTGAGATGCATGGTGGCCATTTCAGTTTGAATCACCATGTATGGGGGAAGGGTGGCCAGCCACACAGGAGGATGATTTTCACTGAGATGCATGGTGGCCATTTCAGTTTGAATCACATGTACCTATGGGGGAAGGGTGGCCAGCCACACAGGAGGATGGGATGCATGGTGGCCATTTCAGTTTGAATCACATGTACCTATGGGGGAAGGGTGGCCAGCCACACAGGAGGATGATTTTCACTGAGATGCATGGTGGCCATTTCAGTTTGAATCACATGTACCTATGGGGGAAGGGTGGCCAGCCACACAGGAGGATGATTTTCACTGAGATGCATGGTGGCCATTTCAGTTTGAATCACATGTACCTATGGGGGAAGGGTGGCCAGCCACACAGGAGGATGATTTTCACTGAGATGCATGGTGGCCATTTCAGTTTGAATCACATGTACCTGAGATGCATGGGGAAGTTTGAATCACATGTACCTATGGGGGAAGGGTGGCCAGCCACACAGGAGGATGATTTTCACTGAGATGCATGGTGGCCATTTCAGTTTGAATCACATGTACCTAGGAGGGGAGATGGGTCAGTTTGCCAGTACCTATGGGGGAAAGGTGGCCAGCCACACAGGAGGATGATTTTCACTGAGATGCATGGTGGCCATTTCAGTTTGAATCACATGTACCTATGGGGGAAGGGTGGCCAGCCACACAGGAGGATGATTTTCACTGAGATGCATGGTGGCCATTTCAGTTTGAAGCACATGATTGCCAAAATCAACATACGCTTCTTTTTCCCCAAAATGTTTACCCCTTTTTCTCCCCAAATTCATGGTATCCAATTGTTTAGTAGGTTACGACAGAGCCTGGGCACGAACCCAGAGTCTCTAGTGGCACAGCTGGCGCTGCAGTACAGCGCCCTTAACCACTGCGCCACCCAGGAGGCAACATACGCTTCTTTTGGCATGGGATTGTCAAGGATGTGGACAGCTGGGCAAGTAAAATAACCTTTTGTTTATCGATCACGTTCTATTATATCTGAAATTATTATGATTTCAATGAATGTCATACCAGAGACAACACAATGTTTCAATTTGTCACCTTGTGCTTAAAGGTCTAGCTTGACAGGAGTTTGAGAGGGTGAAGACTAGCGTAAGAGTTGAAGCCCATCAGTTGTTTTACCATGGCACATGATCGGTAAGTGTCACAGTACAAATTTTGCCCTGATAAGTTGTTTTGTAATGGTTGCTTTATTTGACCAAAGCAGAGTTCTATAATATAGATTGTGTGTCATACCCTTACAAATATGAAAATCTGCATACTGAACAACAGATATGGGTATGAATTAAGTAATCTTCTCTCTACGACTTTCTATGTTTGGGGTGGACCTCATTGGACCCTTGACCAAATCCAGGAATGGCAACAGCTGGTGTCTGACGGCGACCGATTATTTTACCATATGGGGGGAGGCAATACCCATTAAGGTCTGTAAAGGAAGAGAATGTGCTTAACTCTAAATTCCCTTCTGTAACCCATTTAAAAAGGGTGCTTGGAACCAAACATTTAGTTTATACCCATCAAGGACAAGACTGGCGAGGCCACCTCCAAGGAGATGATGGACATCTTCAACACCTACGGTTCTCCTGAGGTCATCTTGATTGACCAAGGTCGTGAACTCTGAAACAAGGTACTATTAGTATTTGTTTTTCCATGGTACATAATCAGACATTTCAATATCTTCCATTGTCAGTAGATATCCCTTTCCTAGCCCCTCCTCTAGGTTGATGAACAGACCAACCACACCCTTAAGACTGCCATGGGCAAGTCCCTTGACGGGTTCCAGGAATGGTGGGAGGACAACCTGAAGGTCATTCTCTTTGCAATTCGAGCCCTGCTTTTAACCATAAGACATCTCCACATAAACGTATAGCCTAACGATTGCATGGTGACAGTGATTGTGTCTGTTAAACCGGTAAACAGGAAACTCAGGGGGAAAAAACTAGTTCACGTTATGATATCAGGGATTTTCAGGTCAGAGAAAGATTTTCTGAATTGGAATTCCGAGTTGGATGACCATTCAAAACTATTTTTCCCAGTCTGAGCTTGCTTTTTTCCGAGTTCCCAGTTGTCTTGAACACATGGAAGATTGCAGAGTTCTGAGTTTTTTTGAATGGCCACTAGAGAACTAGGCTACCTCTTATTTCTGAATAGGGCTACCTCCAACAAAGAAGCGCTTGTGTCTGTATTGATGCGAGAAATAGGCATATCTTCACAGTCATGGTGGCTGGCTGCGATATCAACTAGCCTAATCATTTTTTGTATTGAGGTGATATTCAATTGACAAATTGAAATTGAAATTGATTAGATTACTCTGGCAATGAAAAATATTTAGATGTAAGGCGTTCATGGTGAGATCTTTAATAATAAAGTAAACAGACACTTAAACTAACACGACGCGGAACACATGTAGACGTTTAAGGCGCTCATGGTAAGATCTTTAATAATAAAGTAAACAGACACTTAAACTAACACGACGCGGAACACATGTAGACGTTTAAGGCGCTCATGGTAAGATCTTTAATAATAAAGTAAACAGACACTTAAACTAACACGACGCGGAACACATGTAGACGTTTAAGGCTCTCATGGTAAGATATTTAATAATAAAGTAAACAGACACTTAAACTAACACGACGCGGAACACATGTAGACGTTTAAGGCGCTCATGGTAAGATCTTTAATAATAAAGTAAACAGACACTTAAACTAACACGACGCGGAACACATGTAGACATTTAAGGCGCTCATGGTGAGATCTTTAATAATAAAGTAAACAGACACTTAAACTAACACGACGCGGAACACATGTAGACGTTTAAGGCGCTCATGGTAAGATCTTTAATAATAAACTTACAAGCAAACTGACACATGACGTATCAGTGCCACATTACATGGCGTGAACACTACGTCTGTCTACATGACATATACGTGTCATGTGACATGAAAAAGTGAACACGTCAGCAGTTTGACAGTCCATGTTAATTCATGGTGGTATTTTATGGTGCTAGGAAGACATTAAGTGACTTCGTGAAAGGTATCAGCAGCTTCACAAGGCTTAATTCTGGCACTTATCACCCCCCATAGTAGAGTAGTCTAGCCTAGATAGACTACAGTCTAGTCTTCATACAGGATACTGTGACGCAACAATATTGTGAAACAAGTCAAAAGGCTTCTTCTATGCTATAATGGCATTCGCAACAATTAGATGTGCATTCCGCCACCTACTGTGAAGGTGGATAATAAGGATCCCAAAAAGGAAAACATTTGGGTAAAAATAAATAAAATATTATACAAACTATCAAAACAGAAATTAACTAAACAAAATCAACAAAACTCATTCTAATCAGGTCCCAACACAGCCTCAGAAGCCTCCGGTGAGGGCAGGACATTTCCTAGCGACAAAAGTCCTTGTAGTGCTTCTGCGGTGAAGTCTTGGAGCCCCAAAAACTTATCGGAGATCCGCTGTCAACCCTGATCCTTGACACCTCGAACTCCTTCACCCTAACAGCCACTCAAGTAAGTCCGGAGTATGATCCCCACCACAGTTGCAACATTTTCCATTCACAGATTCTTCAATATCATACTTCTTCCGTCTGCAAAAATGTAACCCGTGCCCATGTGACCGATGTGAAATGGCTAGCTAGTTAGCGGTGGTGCGCGCTAATAGCGTTTCGATCGGTGACATCACTCGCTCTGAGACCTTGAAGTAGTGGTTCCCCACGGCTTTTGTGGAGAGATGGGTAATGATGCTTCGTGAGTGACTGTGGTTGATGTGTGCAGTGGGTACCTGGTTCAAGCCCAGGTTGGGGTGAGGAGAGGGACGGAAGCTATACTGTTACACCCATATCCTTTACAATTTCCACACTGTAATGGTTTGGACACAAAAGTTCTCACCACATACCTCACATATTCAGGTAGAGTCTCCTCAAACAACAATAATATCCACAGGCTTTTCTCCTTCCTTCCATTTACCATACGGGTCAGGCGACGTGCACAGGCCACTCCTGGGATTTTCTGACTAAGGTACTCATCTACATCCAACGAGACTCCAGCTATAACTCCTTTGGCAGGTGCCCTGCTCCGAAGATCAATACATCTAGGCAGATCCAGTGCAAGATTCTTCTGTTCTTCATCAACACAATTAACCAAAACAAGGCCGCTTCTAGTCACCTTTATTGAAACCACCTTTCCCACTGCTTTCTTCACAGTACTCGATATTAACAAATGGATTTCCAAAATGAATCTCCTTGTCCAAAAAAAGGCAGTCTAATAAGAAATGCCTTATTGGACCGTCCTTGTCTTCTACTACAACTTTTGCTTGTTTTGTTCCATTCTTTGATGTCACTATTTTCCATTCATTATTACACACTTTACTTGCCGTACTTTTGGATTCAAGCACAGTCGCCATTTCCTCCTCCTGTCCTACACCAGATTCACAGGCTCATTCCCCTTCCGTATCAAGGCTCCCCTTGCATCCCTTGAACAGAAATAAAGCATTCAAGATACAACTCTTCTTCGTCTTTTGGATTTGATATGGCGGTTGGCAACCAACGTTAAGGTGCATTACTGCCACCAACTGGACTGGAGTGTGGACCAGAGACAGTGAAGGTCTAAATCCTACCCAATAATCTCTTCTCCCTAAGGAAACGAAATACATAATTAAATAATACATCCCCTGAAGATTTCCCCAGCAGTTCACTTAATACTGGCTCTTCAGCCCCCTTACTCCTAAAATCTAATAACAATCACTCCCTTTCTCTCACATATTTCTGGCACTGAAATAGAGCATGTTCCACTGTCTCCATCTCCTCTTGACAATGATCATCTCCTTCTCTCTCTCAACTCTCGCAGGACCTGTGCCCTAGGACCATGCCTCAGGAGTACCTGGCCTGATGACTCCTTGCTGTCCCCAGTTCACCTGGTCATGCTGCTGCTCTGGTTTCGTCTGTTCTGCCTGCGGCTGTGGAGTCATGGACTGTTCACCGGACGTGCTGCCTTGTCCTGGACCTGCTGTTTTAGACTCTCTCTCTACCACACCTGCTGTCTCTAACTCTGAATGATCGACTATGAAAAGCCAACTGACATTTACTCCTGAGGTGCTGACCTGTTGCACCCTCTACAACCACTGTGATTATTATCTGACCCTGCTGGTCATCTATGAACGTTTGAACATCTTGGCCATGTTCTGTTATAATCTCCACCCGGCACAGCCAGAAGAGGACTGGCCACCCCTCATAGCCTGGTTCCTCTCTAGGTTTATTCCTAGGTTCTGGTATTTCTACAGAGTTTTTCCTAGCCACTGAGCTTCTACATCTGCATTTCTTGTTGTTTGGGGTTTTAGGCTGGGTTTCTGTACAGCACTTTGTGTCTGCTTGCTGTTTGGGGTTTTAGGCTGGGTTTCTGTACAGCACTTTGTGTCTGATTGCTGTTTGGGGTTTTAGGCTGGGTTTCTGTACAGCACTTTGTGTCTGCTTGCTGTTTGGGGTTTTAGGCTGGTTTCTGTACAGCACTTTGTGACATCAGCTGATGTAAAAAAAGGGCTTTATAAATCCATTTGATTGATTGATTAACCCCTTGGCTTTACCGACTGACAATTTTATCTCAACATTAGGAGGTTTAAGAGCCTGCTTGTTTATAACATCCACCACCTCATTCCCCTCTATCTCAAGTGAGCTGGTACCCAGAGGAAGATCACAAATACGCCGTCTCTTTCACCCTATACAAGCACTGCAAAACCTCACCCGTGCTGCATAGGAGTCAGAGCAGATTACACCTCCTCCACCCACTCTGCAGCCAATAGTATGGCCAACAACTCCATTGTGTAAACAGATCAATGATCCGTTGCTCTTTTCGTCACATCCACCTTAAACTCAGGAACACTTCAAAGCTGGTCCTGTCCTTCCTGTTTTAGGGTCCTTAGATCCATCTGAGAATATATTCAAGAAAGCATAGTATTGTGTTCTTAAATGTTCCCTTACAACTGAATCTACTCCTTCCTCAACATCTCTTACCTTCTCAAGCAACCCTAGACCTATCACTGGCTGAGGGAGAAACCAAGGTGGGATAGCAGGAAGAACCACAGAGGGGCTAAACTCCCTCCCAAACAACCCCATCTCTCTCGCCATGCAATTGCCTATCCACCCAAAGTTGTATTCAGATTTCTACTCATGTTCCCAGCCCTCTAGGAGCACCATTTTTGGAGGATGTGTAACCTTATGTCCTTGTAGATTTACCCAATATGTCATGGCTAACTGTTGTTTTCTTAACTTTAACAGCATCTCTCCTAAATCTACCTGCATCGCTGCCACCAGGAGGTCCTAAGGGCTCCACAACATATTGTTAGGGCTTGAGCCTGGATAACATCCAGCCTTTTTAAAGATGTCTGAGCTGCTGATCCATATGCTATACTTCCATAATCCACTGATGACCTTAACAGCGCTATATATATCATTTAACACCATTCTATCTGTTACTCCATTCCTGACAAGCAACGCATCACACTCAATATTTTCTTTCCTTTGACAACTACTCAGTTAATATGCTCCGCCCATGTCATATGAGTGTCAAACCAGACCCCCAGGAACCTAAACACCTCCCACCCTCTCTAGATTCCTTCCATACAGCTTCAAGTATATTTCCTCCCCAACCTTCCTTCTAGAAAAAAACAGTCTGTGTTTTCTCAACTGAAAACTTGAAGCCCCACCTGAGGGACCACTGCTCTACTTTACGAATCACTTCTTGAACTCTCCTGGCTGTATGGGTAATATTTCTCCCACTTCCACAGTGCCACATCCTCCGCAAACAATGACCTCCCATTATCAGGTCTCACCTGGGAGAACACATCATCAATCATAGCAGAGAACAACAAAGGACTAATGACACTTCCCTGGGGGGGCCTTCCCTCCACATCATAAACCTTCTCTACATTGAAGAAAACGACTACCACCACCTCCTTATTTCCCTGTGCCTTCTATATGACTGACTCTAGGCACAGTGCAGGGTCCATCGTTCCCCTGCCTTTCCTGAACCCACTTTGATCTGGTGACATTAGTCCTCAACAGAACGTACGTCAGCCTTTCTATAGTTTACATACGTGAGATGTCAACACTATCTGCCTATAGTTTAAAGGACTAGTAGGGTCTTTCCCTGGTTTCCGTGTTGACACCACTACCGCCTGCTTCAACTTCCAGGCAGTTTCCCTTCCTGCCCCACCTTATTGTAAAGGCCCAATACTTTCCCCTTTGTAGTGTCACTGAGATGAGCCATCATGATGTAACACATCTCATCCTTCCCAGGAGAAGTTACCCCAGCTTTAGCTAATGCACTCATCTCAGCCAACGTAAAAGGGCCATTCAATGTATCCCCCACCATCTCTCTCTGATCCAGGACCCCCGGATGTTCTCCTCTGACCCTCTCTCTCCCACTCTGACCCTCTCTCTCCCACTCTGACCCTCTTCTGTCAGATTATTTGAGTTGTGCACCTTCACAAATGCCTGGGCTAGCATCTCCCCCTTTTCAGCACAGGGAGATCCCAATCTCTTCTGACCCCACTCATCCTCTTAATCATCCCCCATACCTCTCCCACAGGAGTGGTCCTGCCCTTGTTTCCACAGAGATGGCGCCAATACGCCCTCTTAGCTGTCCTAATGATCCTCCTTACTACTGCTTGTTTCTACTGTATCAGGTGCTGGTAATTATGGGTCCTTTTCAACATTCTGAAAGCCCTGTTCCTACTCTTCACTGCTGCTCTACACTCCACCAGGGGACTGTGTTACTCTTTCTCCCCCTGTACCCATAGGAATCACCTGCAGAACTCTTTCTCCCCCCTGTACCCATATGAATCACCTGCAGAACTCTTTCTCCCCCTGTACCCATAGGAATCACCTGCAGAACTCTTTCTCCCCCTGTACCCATAGGAATCACCTGCAGAACTCTTTCTCCCCCCTGTACCCATAGGAATCACCTGCAGAACTCTTTCTCCCCCCTGTACCCATAGGAATCACCTGCAGAACTCTTTCTCCCCCCTGTACCCATAGGAATCACCTGCAGAACTCTCTCCCCCTGTACCCATAGGAATCACCTGCAGAACTCTCTCCCCCTGTACCCATAGGAATCACCTGCAGAACTCCCCCTGTACCCATAGGAATCACCTACGGAACTCTTTCTCCCCCTGTACCCATAGGAATCACCTGCAGAACTCTCTCCCCCTGTACCCATAGGAATCACCTGCAGAACTCTCTCCCCCTGTACCCATAGGAATCACCTGCAGAACTCTTTCTCCCCCTGTACCCATAGGAATCACCTGCAGAACTCTCTCCCCCTGTACCCATAGGAATCACCTGCAGAACTCTCTCCCCCTGTACCCATAGGAATCACCTGCAGAACTCTTTCTCCCCCCTGTACCCATAGGAATCACCTGCAGAACTCTTTCTCCCCCTGTACCCATAGGAATCACCTGCAGAACTCTTTCTCCCCCTGTACCCATAGGAATCACCTGCCTTGCGACCCCTACTATTGTACCTCTTACTCTACATTATTGCCCATTTATATCTGAACTGAGATCAACCTGAGAGAGCTCCTGTTCACTCAACTCCTGAAACTGATCCCACTCTGTTTTCCCAAATATCCATCTCCTCAATCCATTTCCTACTGATTCTTCCTCCCTCAATCCTACAGTCAACAGGACAGTGATCACTACCCCCTGTAGATTCCTCCAACGCCTCCCAACTACATCTGCCTGCCATTCAACTTGAGAATAAAGTAAGATCCAGAGCAGATTCAATCCCAGTTACTGGGTCAATCCTGGTTCCTCGGCCATCATTAAAACTCCCAAGGCCTTTCTCATCCAGTAGTTCCTCCAACACTTGTCTGTCTCTTATCAGTCTGTAACCCTCCCCAGAGCGTACTATGAGCATTAAAATCCCCCCATCACATTACCTGTCTCCTATCTTTACCTTCTACATTTCCAAGGGCCAGAAACTCTTACACGGCTTGTAAAAGTTGACTATTACCATATTCCCCCCTCCCTCCCTCCCAACCACAACATACTCCTGTCCCACACACCTATATGGGATCCCCTGCATTATCACCCCCCCCCCCACCCTTATGTTTACAGACTGCAACATAACCTTGTAATACAACATCTAGACAGGGTTTTAGCCATGTCTCCTGGAGACCTATCACATCAGGTTGGCTGGTAACTCAAGAACCTGTTTGAACTCCTGCCCATTCACCATCAAACTTCTGGTGTTCCATTGAAGGATTAACACCATAATGAAAATGAACCAATACATGATTCCTGGCTGGACTGATTCTCAATCTTATTGAGGTCATCTTGTACATTTTCCCCTGTCAGTCCTGTGATCCCAGGATCCCTCACTGCTGCTCCACTATGATCTGTATCTGCATAGTCTTTCATTGCTGCTGTCACAAATGTAACAACCTTCCTCATGTCTACTACCATTCTGCTCTCTACATCTGGCCCAACCTGCATCCCAATCTGCCCTGGCATACCTGCTCTCCTCAGTGCCTCGATTGCTTCTGCATATGAGATGTTACGCTCACTCCTCACCTGCTGCACTTGCACTGGTCTTTACACCACTCCACAAGCCCCATACGTCACACTATGGGCGCCTCCCCACAGTTCCAGCACTTTAACTGGACCGTCTCCACGTATGTATGTCCCCCCACATCTCCTTTTGCCTTTACACACCACAGCCACATGCCCAAACCGTTGACAGTTCCAGCACTTTAACTGGACCGTCTCCACGTATGTATGTCTCCCCACTTCTCCTTTTGCCTTTACACACCACAGCCACATGCCCAAACCGTTGACAGTTCCAGCACTTTAACTGGACCGTCTCCACGTATGTATGTCCCCCCACATCTCCTTTTGCCTTTACACACCACAGCCACATGCCCAAACCTTTGACAGTTACAGCAACGGTGTCGGAACATATGTTCACACATAGTAACCCAATAGTAATACCCAATCCTAACGGTTCCTGGCAATACCAATAGTAGCACTGACAAGCTATCCACCTTGCTCCCATCTCATGTCATCTGGAGGAGCTTTGCCTCAATAAGAGAGCCGACCTCCAAGTGGTCCTTTATTTCTGGCATGTTAACACTTTCTGGAACTCCTGTAATAACTCCTGTAATAACTCCTGTCATAACTCCTGTCATAACTCCTGTCATAACTCCTGTAATAACTCCTGTCATAACTCCTGTCATAACTCCTGTCATAACTCCTGTAATAACTCCTGTCATAACTCCTGTCATAACTCCTGTCATAACTCCTGTCATAACTCCTGTCATAACTCCTGTCATAACTCCTGTCATAACTCCTGTCATAACTCTCCACCCACTGCCGTCCAGTTTGATCCAGCAGGCTACTATCAACCACTTTACATACCTGCTTGAGTTTGAGCACCTTCTCATACTGTTTAACATTGAAACACACCAAACTTCCATCACAAAGAACTTTAGCAGACACAACCTCTCCTACTTCCTCATTCAACCCTAACCGCCCGACCTTCCTATCCATCTCTGCTCCAATCACAGCCCAGTGTTGCTCAACCACCTCCACTGGATTTCTCCCCGTTTCGTCAAGATCTTCTCCCTATTTGAAACTGAACAACAATGATTTTCTTAAGCACCCCGTTCCACGACATCGTCTCCTTTTCGCATTTCAGACTTCCCGGCCAGTACCAGGATACAACTCAATAATAGTGGTGTAAGTTACACAATACCATTGGCTATTGCACCATGCAAGAGGTACCGTAGGCCTAAAGAAACATGACAGAGACAAAAGCAGAGTCCTGATTAGTAATACAGCTTTATTGAATAATGGCAGATTTAACAGTTGAATAGTTCATGAGAACTTGACTACTTTAAGATTGTGATAGATGATTCCCCTATGCCAATAAAACACTCCAGAGGTCTGCCTATTCCCTAATCCAAACCAAGCAAATGAACACACAAGTAAAAAAAATAAAGAATAAATAATTTCCCTGGTTTTAGAGCATCATCCTTGACTCTGGATTCTTGAGTTCTAACAGAACCCTTGATTATGACCATTATAAGCACTAAAACACCAACTATTTCCATCATTCTGCCTGATTGTACAGCAGTCTTCATCCATCAGCGTTCCAGTGCATTATGACGTCACATAACAATGGAACTGCTGTCTACCAAAGACCCATCTCCACAAATGGCAAACATCAATCTCCTCCACTTTGAAAACATCCTCGCAGACAGCCACAGTGCTCAGAGTGATATCAAGGATGTGCACTTGTCACAGTGGCTTCAAGACCACCCGCAAGATATCCAGTTCCTCTCATTTTAATGTTGCTGTCAAATAAAGCAACAACGAGTCAGACTTACTCCATTTCCCTCCAATATCCTGTGAGCTTATCTTCTATATAATACATTGATGGTTTTCAGTAAGTCCATGTTGTTTTGCTTTGGTGGTGGTTCAACGGATTGGCATGCAAGGCTCGGTCTCACGGCAACCGCTCCAAGACCGCTCTGTTCTGTTTCCAGCCCAGCTTCTGATCCATCTGACAGTCGAGGGTCTAAAGAGCGAGAGGACCCAGCGAGTGTGTGTGGGTGTGTGGTGGCGGGGAGGGTTTGGGGGTTCAGGACTCCTCCATGTCTGCTGGGGGTGAGGATGAGGTCGGGGAGGACGCCTCTGGCTCACCGTCAAGTCCCACCTTTGATGCTGGAAGAGTTTGCAAAATAGATGTAGGTGTTAAAAAAAATACACTTTCACCCAATTACTAGTATCGGGACAAAGATCAGTCTGCAGTTGTACTCTCTGTGGCAGCATTTGAAAACGACAAATAAAACACACATTTGAAACAAACTGATACATTAAATTCTGAAAACAAAGAAATTAGTTGTAACCAACTACTAAGGCCGTGAAGACCCAGGGAACATACAAAGACCCAGGGAACATACAAAGACCCAGGGAACATACAAAGACCCAGGGAACATACAAAGACCCAGGGAACATACAAAGACCCAGAGACATACAAAGACCCAGAGACATACAAAGACCCAGGGAACATACAAAGACCCAGAGACATACAAAGACCCAGGGAACATACAAAGACCCAGAGACATACAAAGACCCAGAGACATACAAAGACCCAGAGACATACAAAGACCCAGGGAACATACAAAGACCCAGGGAACATACAAAGACCCAGGGAACATACAAAGACCCAGGGACATACAAAGACCCAGAGACATACAAAGGCCCAGAGACATACAAAGGCCCAGAGACATACTAAGGCCCAGAGACATACTAAGGCCCAGAGACATACTAAGGCCCAGATACAGGTCTACAACCAGAGAGGATATGGAGGACATGAGCTCTGTGCTGTCTGTTAGTGGCAGACCTGCCTGACGTCTGGGGAGCCGATGGAGCACCCAGCCACTCATTTGGGCCAGGCAGGCTCTGTGCTGTCTGTTAGTGGCAGACCTGCCTGACGTCTGGGGAGCCGATGGAGCACCCAGCCACTCATTTGGGCCAGGCAGGCTCTGTGCTGTCTGTTAGTGGCAGACCTGCCTGACGTCTGGGGAGCCGATGGAGCAACCCAGCCACTCATTTGGGCCAGGCAGGCTCTGTGCTGTCTGTTAGTGGCAGACCTGCCTGACGTCTGGGGAGCCGATGGAGCACCCAGCCACTCATTTGGGCCAGGCAGGCTCTGTGCTGTCTGTTAGTGGCAGACCTGCCTGACGTCTGGGGAGCCGATGGAGCACCCAGCCACTCATTTGGGCCAGGCAGGCTCTGTGCTGTCTGTTAGTGGCAGACCTGCCTGACCCGCCACTCTGGGGGAGCCGATGGAGCACCCAGCCACTCATTTGGGCCAGGCAGGCTCTGTGCTGTCTGTTAGTGGCAGACCTGCCTGACGTCTGGGGAGCCGATGGAGCACCCAGCCACTCATTTGGGCCAGGCAGGCTCTGTGTGCGCAGGCATTCAAATAAGGCAACACAAGGGCAGGGAAACAGGTCGTTCGGTCTAATTGACCAAGTACAACATAAAATAAGGGTTTGTTCAATGGAAATATGACAACAGAGTGAGCACGCTCTGACAATATGAACACATGCAGGAGAGTTACATGATACACCGACCTTAGCAGGGCCAGCATCCACTAACTAACACACACACACACACAATGGACAGACACGGGGCTCTAAAATACAATCCGTATTGACAACTCAGTTATGATCAATTAATCTACCCTCCACATCATTAGACAAGTCTAGATTACGTCATGATTATTAAAAGAAGGTTGAAAACCAGCAACAACAAAAAAAGGTTCATTTATGACAGAAGTATTAACTACTGTGACCAACAGATGTATATCTGTATCCCCAGTTATGTGAAATCCATAGATTAGGGCATAATGCATTTATTTCAATTGACTGATTTCCTTTTGTGAACTGTAACTTTGTCAAATCTTTTAAATTGTTGCATGTTGTATTTATATATTTCTGTTCCATGTAAGATTGGTACATCCATCTCTGAACCTGTGTTGATATGTAGCCATTTGTAATGGGAATATTTCAGATGAATAAAGTTCATATTACCACAATACTTCTTTATATGTTCTCCCTCTATGTAAAACACATGATTTAGAGTGTTTTATTTAGGACACTCATTGTTTATGTGTTGCTGGTCACTAGACTTGATACTGAATGTGCTCATATCTGTTGATAGTGATTGATGCTGGAGGTACGAGGACACTGATTGTTATTGTATTCTGCAGCACTAGCAGATGATGCCGTGACTTCCTACAAGCCTCTCGGCGGCGGGTGTTCACAGAACACTGGTGTTGTGAGATTAGAACATAAGGCCTCTGCTTAGAGAAGGCCAGTTGGAAATGTTCCATTCTGGAGATTGTCTCCCTGTGGCAACTTGTATTAAACAGGATTCATTTGATCAATGACTGCTCACCTTCTGGTTCTCTTGGAAATTCTCTATTACACCAACAACTCTTAAAGAATATAACTTGTAAATGCCTTATGAGCTTAGTGCACCTAAACAACCGCACAGTGCACCTAAACAACCGCACAGTGCACCTAAACAACCGCACAGTGCACCTAAACAACCTGCACAGTGCACCTAAACAACCTGCACAGTGCACCTAAACAACCTGCACAGTGCACCTAAACAACCTGCACAGTGCACCTAAACAACCTGCACAGTGCACCTAAACAACCTGCACAGTGCACCTAAACAACCTGCACAGTGCACCTAAACAACCTGCACAGTGCACCTAAACAACCTGCACAGTGCACCTAAACAACCTGCACAGTGCACCTAAACAACCGCACAGTGCACCTAAACAACCGCACAGTGCACCTAAACAACCGCACAGTGCACCTAAACAACCGCACAGTGCACCTAAACAACCGCACAGTGCACCTAAACAACCGCACAGTGCACCTAAACAACCGCACAGTGCACCTAAACAACCGCACAGTGCACCTAAACAACCTGCACAGTGCACCTAAACAACCTGCACAGTGCACCTAAACAACCTGCACAGTGCACCTAAACAACCTGCACAGTGCACCTAAACAACCTGCACAGTGCACCTAAACAACCTGCACAGTGCACCTAAACAACCGCACAGTGCACCTAAACAACCGCACAGTGCACCTAAACAACCGCACAGTGCACCTAAACAACCGCACAGTGCACCTAAACAACCGCACAGTGCACCTAAACAACCTGCACAGTGCACCTAAACAACCGCACAGTGCACCTAAACAACCGCACAGTGCACCTAAACAACCGCACAGTGCACCTAAACAACCGCACAGTGCACCTAAACAACCTGCACAGTGCACCTAAACAACCGCACAGTGCACCTAAACAACCGCACAGTGCACCTAAACAACCGCACAGTGCACCTAAACAACCACACCTAAACAACCGCACAGTGCACCTAAACAACCGCACAGTGCACCTAAACAACCGCACAGTGCACCTAAACAACCGCACAGTGCACCTAAACAACCGCACAGTGCACCTAAACAACCGCACAGTGCACCTAAACAACCGCACAGTGCACCTAAACAACCGCACAGTGCACCTAAACAACCGCACAGTGCACCTAAACAACCGCACAGTGCACCTAAACAACCGCACAGTGCACCTAAACAACCGCACAGTGCACCTAAACAACCGCACAGTGCACCTAAACAACCGCACAGTGCACCTAAACAACCGCACAGTGCACCTAAACAACCGCACAGTGCACCTAAACAACCGCACAGTGCACCTAAACAACCGCACAGTGCACCTAAACAACCGCACAGTGCACCTAAACAACCGCACAGTGCACCTAAACAACCGCACAGTGCACCTAAACAACCGCACAGTGCACCTAAACAACCGCACAGTGCACCTAAACAACCGCACAGTGCACCTAAACAACCGCACAGTGCACCTAAACAACCACACAGTGACGGACTTACAGTGAGATGACAGAATGGATGTTTTCTATTTCAAGTCTTTCTGTGGACATTTGGGGAAGAATACCTGTCACTGTGCTCCCTAGAACTTTACTAGAAGGTGTATGACAAAAGAGTTACAGATCTTCCATGTGTGGAGCAGTACCTGACTTCCGGACTGTTCTGGGCGTGTTGTTGGCCCCGCCCCCTTCCCCGGTCTTTTTGCTCAACAGACTGTTGAAGAAGTTAGCCAGCACGCCCTCGCTGGTCTGCCCGCCTAATGACACAGCGAAAACAAAGAGACAAAACATCACAGTTACTCAGCGAACTTGCACACACAAGGTTGGCAGGTATTGTTTAGAAAAAAGAACAGTTAGGCTAGTGGTATTATTCCCTACGTACAAAATATACAGTGCATTTAGATTTCCACGTTTTCTTATGTTACAGCCTTATTCTGAATAGACTTGAATAAAACAAATCCTCAATCTACACACAACACCCCATAATAAAAAGTGAAAACTGGTTTAACATTTTTAGCAAATGTAATCAACATTAAAGAAACAGACATACCTTATTTACATAGGTATTCTGACCCTTTGCTATGAGACTCGAAATTGAGCTCAGGTGCATATTGTTTTCATTGATCATCCTTGAGATGTTTCTACAACTTGATTGGAGTCCACCTGTGGTAAATTTAATTGATGATTGGACACCCGTCTATATAAGATCCCACAGTTGATAATGCACGTCAGAGAAAAAAAAACAAGCCATGAGGTTGAAGGAATTGTCCGTAGAGCTCCGAGACAGGATTGTGTCGAGGCACAGATCTGGGGAAGGGTACCAAAACATTCTGTAGCATTGAAAGTCTCCAAGAATACAGTGGCCTCCTCCATTCTTAAATGGAAGAAGTTTGGAACCACCAAGACTTCCTAGAGCCAGCCGCCAGGCCAAACTGAGCAATCGCGGGAGAAAGGCCTTGTTCAGGGAGGTGACCAAGAACCTGATGGTGACTGACAGAGCTCCAGAGTTCCTCTGTGGAGATGGGAGAACCTTCCAGAAGAACAACCATCTCTGCAGCACTCCACCAATCAGGCCTTTATGGTCGAGTGGCCAGACGGAAGCCACTCCTCAGTAAAAGGCACATGACAGACCGCTTGGAGTTTGCCCAAAGGCACCTAAAGGACTCTCAGACCGTGAGGAACAATATTCTCTGGCCCGATTAAACTAAGATTGTATTCAGGCCAAATAATTCAAAGTGTCACATCTGGAGGAATCCTGGTACCATAAAAACAGTGAAGCATGGCGGAGGCAGTATCATGCTGCGGGGTTGTTTTTCAGCAGCAGGGGCAGAGAGACTAGTCATGATCGAAGGAAAGATGAACGGAGCAAAGTACAGAGAAATCCTTGATGAATACCTGCTCCAGAGTGCTCAGGACCTCAGACTGGGGCAAAGGTTCACCTTCCAACAGGACAACAACCCTAAGCACACAGCCAAGACAAATGCAGGAATGGCTTTGGGACAAGTCTCTGGTTCCACTCAAGGACACTATATGTCCTTGCGTGGCCCAGCCAGAGCCCGGACATGAACCCCATCGAACATCTCTGAAGATACCTAAAAATAGCTGTGCAGCAACGCTCCCCATCCAACCTGACAGAACTTGAGAGGATCTGCAGAGAAGAATGGGAGAAACTCCCCAAATACAGGTGTGCCAAGCTTGAAGCGTCAAACCCAAGAAGACTCAAGGCTGTAGTCGCTGCCAAAGGTGCTTCAACAAAGTACTGAGTAAAGGGTCTGAATACTTATGTAAATGTGATCGTTCCATTTTATTTATATACATGGGCAAAAACTTCTACAAAACATGTTTTGTTTGTCATTATGGGGTATTGTGTGTAGATGAATTAGGATTGACTTAAAAAAAAATCCATTTTAGAATTAGGCTGCAATGTAACAAAATGTGTAAAAAGCCAAGGGTCTGAATTCCAAATGCACAGTAGGTGCAAAGTTAATACGGGTGTCAAAGCTAATCTTTGTCATTTCAGTAGAATGAGTTATCGGGATCTATGGTCTCAGTACCTGGTTGCATGGGCATCACATTGGCCACGTTTGCTGTTGCCGAGCGATTTGACACCCGTGGAGAGCCAGTGGGTGCTCTGTTTGTGGTGTCCTGAGATGAAAAGGAGGAGGAATGAAGGAGGGATGATACAGGAACGGTAGAGAGGAGAAGAAGAGGATGAGAAGGGAGGGGAGAGAAAGAGAAGAGACAGGAAAGGAAGAAGGAGTAGAGGATTATTAATTGCATATATCAGAAGATTTACATGAACTCTTTAGGTCCTTTACAGTAGCATGTTTCCCCAGACACTTACCACTGGTCTGCCTGCTGCCGCTGGGGGCTGCTTAGACAACAGGGTCTGTTAATAGACAACACAGAGCATGTAGTGTGAGAGTCCAGATAGAGTCTGAAGCCCTTAATACCACTAAACTAATTCATATGGCAACTGGCAGAATTAAACTTATCACAGTTGATGTCAGATTAGCATTATGCAATATTACCAAAGTAATGTTTTGGGTCATACCAGCTGTACAAATATACACTGTACATTCTCCCTTACCTGAAGCTTGAGGAGAAACACTTGGTCATCCTCCGCACCTAGTTCCTTTTCATGTACAAACTGCACATAAAAACACAACATCATAAACAAACACATACCTATATACCTTTTCTCCACAAAATGACATGCAAGTCATCCTAATGTGTTAGTTTAGTGTACATCCGATTAAGTACATATTTGCCTGGCCTTGGCACTGTAATCTGAGTACAGGCAGGCTCATCCTGGTAATCTGATGTTATTTGAGATTAATGGGCCCCTCATCCCGGGGCCCATTAAAGTCCAGAGGAGAGGACTGAAGAGAGCAAACACCCAGAAGCCCCCAGTCCAGCCAGGCACAGCACCAACCCTGCATGCCAGTAGTAATCTCTGACCCTGATCAGGGCTAAGGATTTTGGATTCAGTCACAATTTTAATCAACTCCAAGATACTACCCCTAGAGTGTAGGTCAGTTAAAAGGTCTGTTAAATTACACTTGTTTCTAATATTTCATGTCTGTGCCAAAAATAAGAAGGAGAAGATCTGGGAGTGACATTACCTTTCTAACAGGAGGCTGGATGATAACCTCCTCAAACTTGTCTTCCCTTTTCAACGACTGAAAGTTTTCATATAAAATGGCAACCTTTTTTTCATTATCCCATCCTGATGGGCTGGAAGACAATGAACCACAGAAGCATACAAAATATATATATTAAAAAATAACTAATGTCATTGTTAACAGCACATGAGAAAAAGGCTAAATGTTTCATTAGTGAGAACACTGAGTCACACTTACATGAATACTGAGTCTTTGTCCACCACCTGGGCCAGCATGTCAAAGGGAAACCCGTATAATCTATGGACCAGGTATTTATACAAAAGGTCTAGGTTTTTGTTTTCCTTCATTGACGTGTATAGCAGCGCTGCGCCATCTGAGAGACCACTACTTGTCAAGGATAGTATTATTGCTAGAATGGCCAACCATATCTTAAAGACCCCTCTACTACCTAGCTCAGAAAAAACATGCTCTCTTCACACAAGAAAGAACAACCTGAAACTGGTGCCTGCACATGGTTGGTACATCTAAGAAAATATGAAAATCCATTAGTTTGAAAGAATGACGGCAGAGGAATGCCAACTCTTAGGGCAGAAAACCAGTCGGTGAGGCAGAAGGATACACTGCAAGCAGAAGTGTCGGATGTGAGACTGGATGAAGTCAAAGTGTTCTTCCCGGTAGTCATGCTCTTTCTCTAGACTGAGAAACGTGTCACACTGCAAAGGAGGGAAGTGAAGAGAGGGAAAGAGAATACTGAGAGAGAGAGAGGGTAAGCCACACAAGACAAGAATGAAAAAGAAATTTAAAGCGAAGATGAGAAAGTGTAAAACAAAATGACAGATTTTCCGTCCTTTATACACATGAATAAAGAAACCATACCAATGCCACGGAAAGTATCCTTTGATAAGTTGAGTTAACAAGGCAAGTTCATTTCTTTCCCTAATGCCAGAGCTTTGCCCACCATACCTTTGTACACACCACCATAACAGGCACGCCCAGGTTGTGTGTGAGTGTGTTCTCTCCCAAGGGGAGCACCACACACTCCTCCTCAGCCTCCCCAGCCACGAGGTTCCTCCTCTTGGGAGAGGCGCTGTGGTCGCCCCCTGGCTCTGTGTACTCCTGGAACTGTCGGACCACTAGCGGTAGGGGAGAGGGTGGAAGAGATTCCGTTTTACAGCTATTGCTATTTTACCCTTTTTAATTCAAACTCCAAACAATTCATCTCAATTAACTTTATAGTTTATATCTCATGACTACTTAAAGTTAAAGAAATACTGTTGAAGTAGCTATTTCAAGTCTTTAATGTTATAAAGTAAGAACGTCTCTCTCTCAGATTCATAGACGTACATCTCTGTTCCATGTCCCTCAGTGTCTCTGGGTTGACTCGGAGCTTGTCGATGTGTTCTCGTAGCACACTGGCCCACTTCTGCAGAGAGTCCAGCACCGTCCACGGCCTGGACATGTCCACTACCAGCAGGGCCATAGTGTCGGCCATGTTCTCCCCACACACAGCAAACTTCTGGAGGCCTTTGTGGTACAGGTCACCGTCCAGAATCCATGCGTTACACATAGCATGATCTGCACACACACACACACACAGTTTGGGTCAAATCACACCAAAAGGAGAAATTGTACAAGGCTATCCTATTGATCGCTACTGACCCATCATACACTGACACCCAAGATATATTATGAATTAAAACAAATCATCAAACTTGATCACCTTTGTTTTCTCATTATGTCCAAAAGACACACTTACCATCGATGTCATCATCGTGAACGTTAAAGTACAGGTACTCCAGTCCTCTGCCTTTCATGTATTCTTCAACTCCCTGCAGTTTGGCTATGAGAGTGGTCTTCCCTGCCCCCGTCTCACCTGTAGCATGCATGAAACACATACGTGCAGGTAGACTGCATGCTAAGCAAAATCATTCAACTCCGTTATAGCCTACTGTAGGCTACATTAGGCCTTTAGGTCAGCTGCCTGCTGTGGCCAGTGTTCTAGGCCTAGAAATTTATATCATTTTGCATCAATGCAGCTATGTTCAGTTAGGCCTATAAATGCAGCTATAGCTCACAAAATCATTTTGCATCAATGCAGCTATAGCTCACAAAATCAGTTAGGCCTATATGCAGGGCCGATACAATGCCTTCAGAAAATACTCACACCCCTTCACCTTTTTCAAAATGTTGTTGTGCTACAAAGTGGGATTCAAATTGATGTAATTGACCTTTTTTGTAAACTATCTGCACAAATTATTCTGTAATGTCAAAGTGGAAGAAAAATTCTAACATTTGTCAAATAAAAGATATATAAATAAATGAAACTCTTGATTAGATGTATTGACTCAGGGGGGTTGAAAACATGTTAGAATCACCTTTGGCAGCGATTACAGCAGTGAGCGATTTCAGTTTAAGAACTATTCCCACCTGGATTGCACAACATTAGCACATAACTATTTTCTAAGTTCTTCAAGTTCTGTCAAGTTGATTGTTGATCATTGGTAGACAGCCATTTTCAAGTCTTGCTAAGTCAACTTTAACTAGGCCACTCAGGAACATTCAATGTCATCTTGGTAAGCAACTCCAGTGTATATTTGGCCTTGTGTTTTAGGTTATTGTCCTGCTGAAAGGTGACCATCTCTCAGTGTCTACTGGAAAGCAGACTGAACCAGGTTTTCCTCCAGGATTTTGCCACTGCTTAGCTCAATTACATTTATCTTTATCATAAAGAAAACTCCCTAGTCCTTGCCAATGACAAGCATACTCATAACATGATGCAGCCACCCCTATGCTTGAACATTTTAAGAGCGGTACTCAGTGTTGTGTTGGATTTGCCCCAAACAGTGCATTATTGCAAACAGAATGCATGTTTTGGAATATTGTTATTCTGTACAGGCTCCCTTTTTTCACTCTGTCAATTAGGTTAGAATTATGGAGTAACTTCAATGTTGTTGATTGTTGATGCCATTAAACTCTAACTATTTTAAAGTCAACATTGGCCTCATGGTGAAATCTCTGACCGGTTTCCTTCTAATGATGTGCAGTTTTCAAAAATAACTAATTGTTTGCACAACTCTTTTTACTGACTCAAGAATCATGATTTGTTTTCTGAGTGACTCGTTCATTTAAAAAGGCATAAATTGGCTCCTAGTTGCTCGTTTGTCCTTCTAGTGCTGGCCGCAATTATTCAGTCCTACAGCAGGATTCAGAGCCAATTCATGCTTGATCCAAAATGTGGTTGGAGGCGCCGTATGGATGATTTGACGCAATTGCGGACCTTCTGAAGGCACGTACCGCATCGCTGTGCGCCTCCCAAATTTTTCCAACAATTGTTTACAGACAATTACTGTATCACAAGTCCAGTGGGTAAGAAGTTTACATACACTAAGTTGACTGTGCCTTTAAACAGCTTGGAAAATTCCAAAAAAGTATGTCATGGCTTTAGAAGCTTCTCATAGGCTAATTGACATCATATGAGTCAATTGGAGGTGTACCTGTGGATGTGTTTCAAGGCCTACCTTCAAAATCTGTACCTCTTTGCTTGACATCATAGGAAAATCAAAAGAAATCAGCCAAGACCTCAGGAAAAACATTGTAGACCTCCACAAGTCTGGTTCATCCTTGGGAGCAATTTCCAAATGCCTGAAGGTACCACGTTCATCTGTACAAACAATAGTATGCAAGTATAAACACCATGGGACCACGCAGCCATCATACGTTCTCCTAGAGTTGAGCGTACTTTGGTGCGAAAAGTGCAAATCAATCCCAGAACAACAGCAAAGGACCTTGTGAAGATGCTGGAGAAAACAGGTACAAAAGTATCTATATCCACAGTAAAACGAGTCCTATATTGACATAACCTGAAAGGCCGCTCAGCAAGGAAGAAGCCACTGCTCCAAAACCGCCATAAAAAAGCCAGACTACGGTTTGCAACTGCACATGGGGACAAAGATTTGACTTTTTGGAGAAATGTCCTCTGATCTGATAAAACAAAAATAGAACTGTTTGGCCATAATGACCATAGTTATGTTTGGAGGAAAAAGGGGGAGGCTTGCAAGCCGAAGAACACCATCCCAACCGTGAAGCACGAGGGTGGCAGCATCATGTTGTGGGGGTGCTTTGCTGCAGGAGGGACAGGTGCACTTCACCAAATAGATGACTTCATGAGGAAGGAAAATTATGTGGATATATTGAAGCAACATCTCAAGACATCAGAAGTTAAAGTTGGTCGCAATGGGTCTTCCAAATGGACAATGACCCCAAGCATACTTCCAAAGTTGTGGCAAATTGGCTTAAGGACAACAAAGTCAAGGTATTGGAGTGGCCATCACAAAGCCCTGACCTCAATCCCATAGAAAATATGTGGGCAGAACTGAAAAAGTGTGTGCGAGCAAGGAGGCCTAAAAAACCTGACTCCGTTACACCAGCTCTGTCAGGAGGAATGGGCCAAAATTCACCCAACTTATTGTGGGAAGCTTGTGAAAGGCTACCCAAAACATTTGACCCAAGTTAAACAATTGAAAAGGAAATGCTACCAAATATTAATTGAGTATGTAAACTTCTGACCCACTGGGAATGTGATAAAAGCTGAAATAAATAAATCATTCTCTCTACTATTATTCTGACATTTCACATTCTTAAAATAAAGTGGTAATCCTAACTGACCTAAAACAGGGAATTTTTACTTGGATTAAAATGTCAGGAATTGTGAAAAACTGAGTTTAAATGTCTTTGGCTAAGGTGTATGTAAACCTCCGACTTCAACTGTAGCTCCGCATTGACATGATTGTTTGACGATAGGCGAGGGTGGGAGGTCCTGTAAACACAACCTCACTTCCTTGACAACTTCCTTCACAACAGGTCTGTGCTGCTCGGCGAAGCTCAAGAAGTATGAATGCCCTGACTTCTGCAGAGGCTGTGTCACCATAAATGCTGCAAGGCCAACGCAGACGTCAGAATGACCAAGCAGCACCTTTCATACACACTCCTCCGGCTCAGCAGCTCCAGAGACGTGCCTCCAACACCCAACTGTCTGGCATATTTGCACAGGAAAATAAATCATGAGCATAGAGAAGACAGACATATCTAGAACTGATAATTGGTCGTATGGTGCAAGAATGACTGCATTGAATTGATTTAATGTTAAGATGGACACAGCTTAGTAGAACCAAACCATACACAGCCTCTGCTCAGTAAACTCGAACTTGAGAACGAATCCTTTGGTCGGCTGCAGTTCGTGAACGACTGAACTCTCCCGGCAGTCAAGCAATGCATCCCACCAAGAGTCGTTCACAATCTAGTCCGGTAGCAGCCACAGCTAGATGGACCTAATTTCAAATGTATCAAGAAATAATGTAATTTGTATGCCTAGCAATTAACAAAATGTACATTGTTTAAAAGCACACATTTACAAGTCTCAGTCACAAATGACAGCTCCAATAAGCCCCCTACTGTGAATGACAGTCTTCAGTTTGTCGTAGAGCTGTTGTTAAGGATGTGAGTTTGTGTATACACAGGACTTATCGTCCTCACCTACCACCAACCAATCACGTAAATACGGAGCCATCCACATAATTACAACATTTGAGCGGAGCACGGCGATGCGGTACAGAGCTCTATTTGGCCTCTGCGTGCCTCCGGAATTTCCATATTTGAGTCACACGATCCATTGGGCGCCTCCGACCATATTTGGGATAAAGTATAAATTGGCTCTTACTGACTCAAATGAACAAAATGAGTCAAAAGATTCATTCTTTTGACTGAACGGGTCAAAGATCGGAGTCAGTGAAAAGAGACGCCTTCACCATCACTGAGTTAGGAAGGACGCCTGTATCTTTGTAGTGACTGGGTGTATTGATACATCATCCAGTAATGAATAACTTCACCATGTTTCAATGGGATATTCAATGTTTGCTTTCGGAATTGGAAAACCTTTGTGTTTCTGTATTTGAATCTGTGTTTGAAATTCACTGCTCAACTGAGGGATAATTGTAGGTGTGGGTTACAGAGATTCAAAAATCATGTTAAACACTTTGCACACAGAGTGACTCCATGCAACTTATTACGTGACTTGTTAAGCACATTTTTACACCAAAACTTATTGACTCAAGACATTTCAGCTTTCATTTTTGGTACATTTCAAAAAACATACTTCCACTGTTACATTATGGGGTATTGTGTGTAGGCCAGAGACCAACTAATTTAAATTTAATCCATTTTAAATTCAGGCTGTAATAACAAAATGTGGAAAAAGTCAAGGGGTGTGAATACTTTCTGAAGGCATTGTAAACCACTAGTCGACCAGATAAGAAATATATGTAATCTCATTTGCTTGTTGAGGGATTTATTTTACAGATAAAACTAGCAGGTGTTGAATATAATCACTCTTTCAATGTGATCGGATCAGATCCGATCTGACCTGCAGAAATTGCCATTTTTAGTCGTCTATGAAACACTGTCCATATTTTGTTGGACAATTATAAGCGGTGCTGTTATAAATGCATTCAACAATAGCCTGCCATAATTCGGTTAATAATCAATTGGTTCTCAAACCTCGCAACAATGGTCCAATACTGTCTGTTATTGACATTGTAATGGAATACAGAACGCGTGGTGAGAGGCACTCCTTGTCTAGCATCCAGCACACTCTGAAGTAGTGGAGGGAGCAGGTGGTCCATCCCGTGCCAATATTACACAACGTAAGCAGAAAATTAAATAGGCTTACCCATAATAAGAACATTTTTCCCAGACGGCAATTTTGACCGTGAACGCGTCGATACCTCACTCAAAATAGAGGACCTGCAAGAGAGACAATGACATCAGACAAATACCAAGCACCCATATCCCTGCTATTCAGATGCGCTACTCCCTAGAACCAGATTTTTCAAACCCTAAAACCATTCAAAGTGGCTCTGACAGGCGAGCCAGGCCTTTCTTACGCCATATTATTGTATAGTTCAGGACCAATATTCACCATAAATTCTGGCCATCCTCGTCGCTGGTTTGATTTTCTATAGAATTTAGTGTATTTGCAGTTGACGTAATTCTCACTGTCGAAGCCATCTTCTATCAGCCTTGAATGGATTAAGTGCCCGGATGTTTGAATTGGCATAATAAAGGGCGCGTTCCAGATCCCCTTATTTATAAGCGCTGCGGTCACGGCAAGTTCAAATTTGAAACAAGGAAGCCACGCAGAATCACTGATCTAAAAATAATCAACTTGCAGCAGATCTGTGCAGCACCATGCACAGAGTGAAGGAGACATTTTAAACACGGGTATGTACAAAATTATAAATGATTCACGCTTTGTAGATGAGCGTCACAACGTCTGGACTGTAGAAAGGCTCAGGAACCACATGAATAAAATACAGCAATCTTATTAAGCAAACTGTGACTGCAAAAAAAGATGACCTGGAACGCAAACCAATCCTCTGGCACGGAGTGTCTGCTGGTGCTAGACTTCTGTGTCCTAGCCTCCTTTCCTGTGACCTAGCCTAACCTCTTTTCCTATGTCCTAGCCTAGCCTCCTTTCCTGTGTCTTAGCCTCCTTTCCTTGATTTGCACTGATCTGAAAGCAAAGGATGAGTGAAAACAATATGGAGGATGTTTACTTTCAAATGGCTTTCATTATTTTATTTTATTTTTTGCATAAGTGTCCATGAAGGAAGGGAAAGCATGAGAGGAAGTAATTTGACTTAAAGCCTTATATAGCTTTTCACTAATATAGACATTTATAAACTGGGTAGTTTGGCTTCTGGATGCTGATTGGCTGAAAGACGTGGAATATCAGACGGTATGGTTGCTTTCCACTGCTTAGACGTTGCATGAATCAACCAATGGTTGCATGCCACGTCATCGACTGTCGACTGTGTCCATCGACTTGTCATCGACTGACAGATTGCTATAACATATGTGGTTAGCTGAAAGGTAAAATACCTATCTAGTTGTTGTAAGATCTGGCAGCGTCTAAGCAGTGGGACGTGACCTGAACTACGGGTATGATGCAACATTTCTTGTTTACAGTTATATTTATGTTGGTAACTTGTTTATAATAACAATAAGGCACCTTGGAGGTTTGTAGTATATGGCCAATATGTCACTGCTAAGGGCGGTATCCAGGCACTCAGCGTTGTGTCGTACTAAAGAACAGCCCGTTGGCATGGTATATTGGCCGGTATACCACACCTCCTTGGACCTTATTGGTTAAATATAGCCTACCCCTTGCGAATCTATCAACAAATACCAAAACAAATGAAAACTGCAAAATAAAACTATTTTAATAAAAGACAAAGCCAAGTTAACAATAACATCAGTTGCCAATAGAAACAAGAATTAGAATCAAAACCTAAGGATGAACAATTCCATAAACCAATCTTGTTTGTCGCATCTGAAAATTCCTTACAAAATCATATCCTAGATCTAACGTCTCAGACGACAAGATGTGGACATAGATTTGATGAAGTTGGCCACTCGGTGGTAAACTCTTGATCTGAATGCCGGGATTCTGATCCCCATAGAAGGGCCTTGGAGTTTCTGGCTGCAACCTCTCCTCTCCTCCAATGCAAAAGGCCTGGGAGACTGAGAAGACATTGTGCTTGGAATGATTAAGTGGTAGTCTGGGTACCAGTCTTTTTAGCTGACATTCCACTACTTGACCTCCTTGGTATATGTCACGGAAAAGGCAACAAGAAGTGGAATGTTAGCTAAAAAGACTGGTACCCAGACTAATTAAGTGGGTTCAGATCACAACCTTCAGAAGGAAGACTGGTGTGAACCACTAGATGGTGCCATAACTTTCTGGCAGCGCCATGGTCGGCACCAACACTCGTCCTTCTGAAAGAGAACGAAAAAGATAAAGTTGCATTTCAAATTTGGACTTGAAAAGTATTTGGTTGTTTTGACATAGAATAGCCTGTGTCTCCTCACCAGTAGATTTCTTCCTGTAGTAGATCAGTCCAGCTGCTATAAAGACCACCCCCAGCAGCAGCCCACAGGCCCCGATCACCATCTTATTCTTCTCAGGACCAGGCATGGAGGGGTCTGTAATCACACAAACAATTAAGACATACATCTTATAATAAATAGACTTATAAACCCTCCCTCCCAAGCACTCGTATCTAATTCAGACACTCACACTTACCCCAGTCATACAGTTTGGGCTCAGTGAGGCTGAAGTGCTCCACCATACAGGCGATTCTCTCTCCAGGTGTGGGTGTGTACTCCAGGTGCGAGTGGATCTGGTAGGTCCAATCCCCATTGACCAGCTCCTCTGTGGATGTCACATTTGAGGTCACTTCCTGTCCGTCCCTCAGCCACGTCACTCTGATGGGTTTGGGGTAGAAGTCGTAGGCGCTGCACACGAGCATGGCCAGGTGTCTGGTACTGAACGGCTCCACTGACCTCAGCCTGATGTAGGGCTCAACTGGAGAGGGAAGACCATACTAGGTTCTTCAGGGCTCGCCTCATGCTCTTTTCATGATGTTCATCCATCTCATTTAGTATGTACTCCTCCTCATCACTACTATCTAGTATGTACTCATTCACTCACCTGCCTTATCTAGTAAGTACCCATACACCACAGGAACGTTGCTGCTGCAGTATTTCTTCATTTCGTCTCTCCTCGCGGCCAGAAAAGCAGGGCCTTTGCAGGCCGTTTCAGTGAAGTTCTTCATCCATTGTGTGTAGACCGTACATTTCTCTGTTGTGCTGTTGTATTGTCCCAGTAACTTCTTGTTGCCGTAGACCTGCAGCAGAAACTCAATATCACGGGGCTCCTCGGAGCTGAACCGACACCTCATCTCAAAGTGTCCAAAATAGCCATCTGTCAAATAAACAGTCACAAACAAGATGAGATCTGGAGGTCTCGTTTCTCTTCTTTCATAATATCATCTGATCAACAGACCAGAGAAAACAAATACATTCTGTGGATTTCACTCTTTATGTATCTTTGTCTATAGAAATATAAGATGGAATAATTCTTTATCAAAATACAAACATGTTTAGTGCACGATTTCATCAGTGCACGATTACAAGAATGCAGAGGATGACACACTTTGGCCACTACTTAAATCAAGGGTGAAATTGTAGTGTAGATATTGGAGGGGGGGGGCGAACAGCAGTCCAGGGGGTCCTCCCCTGCAATGTTTTTGGACATTTTAAAATGCATTTCCTGCGATTGTACACAACTTGACATCACTTATTATGCCTCTCTTGAGGGTTATTTGGAGGGATATTTGGAGGGGTATTTTGAAAACACAGTATAAGTGGAAAGTTGAAGGCCCCTCCCCCAAAATAAAAAAAAAGGAATATAATTTTTAGGGAAAACAAACTTTGGGGGGGAAAAACAGCTAAGAGAACATTTTACAGCTTTATACTGCTATTCTACACATTTTGTCATGAATCAGAGACAATTTTGAAGTTTGTAATGTGATTTCTTGCAATTCTACACATTTTGGACAGAGAAAAAAAAATCTATTTTATAGCTCATCTCATGCTATTCTTCAGATTTTTTCCCTTCAGTTTTAAAGCAGGTTTCCTGCTACTCTACACATTTTGACATGAGGCTGAGAGAAAATGTTGCCATTTTAAAGTAACTGTCCAGTGAAAATCTCCCTTTTAAAAGTGAATATTCTGTTAACTCATTCTGTTGTTGGGGTACACCCACACCATTCTGTTGATGGGATACACCCACACCATTCTGTTGATGGGGTACACCCACACCAATCTGTTGTTGGGGTACACCCACACCAATCTGTTGTTGGGGTACACCCACACCATTCTGTTGTTGGGGTACATCCACACCATTCTGTTGTTGGGGTACACCCACACCATTCTGTTGATGGGATACACCCACACCATTCTGTTGATGGGGTACACCCACACCAATCTGTTGTTGGGGTACATCCACACCATTCTGTTGATGGGGTACACCCACACCAATCTGTTGTTGGGGTACACCCACACCATTCTGTTGTTGGGGTACACCCACACCATTCTGTTGATGGGATACACCCACACCATTCTGTTGTTGGGGTACACCCACACCATTCTGTTGATGGGATACACCCACACCATTCTGTTGATGGGGTACACCCACACCATTCTGTTGATGGGGTACACCCACACCATTCTGTTGTTGGGGTACATCCACACCATTCTGTTGATGGGATACACCCACACCATTCTGTTGTTGGGGTACATCCACACCATTCTGTTGATGGGGTACATCCACACCATTCTGTTGATGGGATAAACCCACACCATTCTGTTTATGGGATACACCCACACCATTCTGTTGATGGGGTACACCCACACCATTCTGTTGATGGGGTAAACCCACACCATTCTGTTGTTGGGGTTCATCCACACCATTCTGTTGATGGGGTACACCCACACCATTCTGTTGTTGGGGTACATCCACACCATTCTGTTGATGGGATACACCCACACCATTCTGTTGATGGGGTACACCCACACCATTCTGTTGATGGGGTACACCCACACCATTCTGTTGATGGGGTACACCCACACCATTCTGTTGATGGGGTACACCCACACCATTCTGTTGATGGGACACCCACACCATTCTGTTGATGGGGTACACCCACACCATTCTGTTGTTGGGGTACATCCACACCATTCTGTTGATGGGATACACCCACACCATTCTGTTGTTGGGGTACATCCACACCATTCTGTTGATGGGGTACATCCACACCATTCTGTTGATGGGATACACCCACACCATTCTGTTGATGGGATACACCCACACCATTCTGTTGATGGGGTACACCCACACCATTCTGTTGATGGGGTACACCCACACCATTCTGTTGATGGGGTACACCCACACCATTCTGTTGATGGGGTAAACCCACACCATTCTGTTGCTGGGGTACATCCACACCATTCTGTTGATGGGGTACATCCACACCATTCTGTTGATGGGATACACCCACACCATTCTGTTGATGGGGTACACCCACACCATTCTGTTGATGGGACACCCACACCATTCTGTTGTTGGGGTACATCCACACCATTCTGTTGATGGGATACACCCACACCATTCTGTTGTTGGGGTACACCCACACCATTCTGTTGATGGGGTACACCCACACCATTCCAAAACTGTATGGAAAACGATTTCACACTTATTGTAATTAATTATATATCATATTTCATAGAAATCTGGAAACACTGGACAGTTACTTTAAAAGTAAAATTTGGGCAAAACCCCCAGCAAAAACAACAGCTTTAAACTGTATAACTGATCAACCCACCATCATACCAGGTCATATAATGTTTTTAAAAAACTAAAATGGATGAATAAGATATTTGGCTACATTTGGCCATTTCTTACCAATCTCTACAGCTTCCATCCAAAAACAAATCCTGTGAAATTATATCAATACATACTGGAGTTATTCCTAAAGAAAATAATGTACTTTTCACTCCGTACATTTTCCCTGACACCCAAAATTATTCGTTACATTTTGAATGCTTAGCAGGACAGGAACATGGTCCAATTCACGCACTTGTCAAGAGAACACATGGTCATCTACTGCCTCTGATCTGGCAGACTCACTAAACACAAATGCATCATTTGTAAATGATGTCTGAGTGTTGGAGTGCGCCCCCGCCTCTGTCAATTTTAAAAACAAGAAAATGGTGCCGTCTGCTTTGCATAATATAAGGAATTTGAAATTATTTACACTTTTACTTTTGATATTTAAGCATATTTTAGAAATTATATTTACTTTGATACTTAAGTATATTTAGAACCAAATACTTTTAGATGTTTACTGAAGTAGTATTTTACTAGGTGACTTCCACTTTTACTTGAGTAACTTTCTATTAAAAAGGTATCTATATTTTTACTCATGTATCACAAGTGGGTGATTATTCCACCACTAGACTTCAATCCCTTCAGTCTCTCTGTACAGAGACCACAAACAACAGCATTAATGTTGACTATCTCACCACTAGACTTCAATCCCTTCAGTCTCTCTGTACAGAGACCACAAACAACAGCATTAATGTTGACTATCTCACCACTAGACTTCAATCCCTTCGGTCTCTCTGTACAGAGACCACAAACAACAGCATTAATGTTGACTATCTCACCACTAGACTTCAATTCCTTCAGTCTCTCTGTACAGAGACCACAAACAACAGCATTAATGTTGACTATCTCACCACTACAAGTGTCTATAATGGCAGTCATTTTGCAAAGCTCAAGACGATAACTGAGACTTTGGACTGACTGTGTATCTTGATCAATTCAAAGTCATTCTGTGGTTCCTGTCAAACCTGATCACATCTATAGGACAGGAGCAGATTTTTACTCACCTACTCCAGACAGAGAGGAGAAGAGAAGCAATAAGTGGATGGACGAGAGATTCAGCACAGACATGTTTACTTCTCAGAACGAGAATAGAGTTAGATACCTCCTTCTGTGTCTCTATGTGGTTAATGTTGGCCTGTGTCTATAACAGAATGGAACAGAATGAGGAATCAGATTGGATGGACCAATGTCAGTCCAGTAGTGAAACAGCTCTAAAGTCTTTCAGGAAGTAATTTGTTATAATATTGCTATGCTCTCTCTCTCACTAAGCATATCACAAAGCACTGCAATTCATGACTGTGTAATTACATTACCAGCTAAAATATTGCGATCAGATTACAAATTCTTTTGAAAAACTAGATTACTTCTCGAATTACTTTTAAATTCAGAATCGATGTTTGTGAAAAAATACATTGACACTTTGTTTTCTCAATTTCATTCAATTCAGCGTTGAAAAATTGTGCAAGTTTAAGTTTGTCTGCCTGAGCGAGTATGACCACAAGTCAGAGACCACTGACACACCAAATGTGTTGGATGGATCCTTTGTCTTTTTCTAACGCCTCTTTAAAGGGAAAGTAATGCAAAAGTAACTGAATCTGTTAGTTTGGGTAATTCAAAGTTACGCTACAGATTACAATGACACTTAACTAGTAATGGATTACATTTAGAAAGTAACCCACCCGACCCTGTTTATGATTATTGATTTGACACCAGGCAAAGTCCCATACCAATTATTGCATACAATAAAACTCTTATTCCTGTCACTGTGAGTAAATATTAACCAACCTACTACTTTACAGTCTTGTTTGAGTTTCTATGGTATTGGTCCCACAATAGCTCAGACATGCTCTCCCATTCTCACAGTTTCAGTACATTGTATAAAAACTTCATACTTCCTCCTGTTTACCACACAACTGATAGTTAGTAGTAAATGCTGAAATGACATTAAAGTTTGTGATCATGTAAGTATTGATGACGGAGGGGTGAATTACCCATTTGCAGTGTACAATGTAAGACGGGAACAAATAATGAATGTGATCCATTCATGTGTCTATCATTGTTAAACATCTCAGGTTGGGTGCATATTTATGATACCTTTGATTGTTTTCTCAAAAATATTTAAGATTTTATTGACAGGCAAAAAATGTAACCGTTACAGAGTAGTTAATAATATTATTTGCACTGGCGTACCACACTCCCTGCACCCCCCCTCTCTCCAAAAGAAAAGGTGGGTACGCCCCCCCCCCACCCCGTTAGCGGTTTCCCCCTCAACAAAAAATATGAAACTGCGGTACGCCACTAATTCTGTCACATTGTTTACCTACAACTGCATAAGAGGATTTTTTAGATTTCATATATGTCACAATTCAGTTAAACTGTTGTCCTTTGACGTACAGGAATGTTCCGGTAGCCACTCCCAACAGTCCCAGAGTCAGGCCCACTCCACAGAATACAGCAGGACCAGCACTGGACCCACTCACCTCATGTATCTCTGGGGGACAAGAGGAGAGTGGTGCCATCAACACATTGAAGAAATACATATTTCAACTATTATATATTACAGTGACAATAGTTTATGAGGAAACATTACCCTGAGTTTCAGATTTTCTTATATCTGATAGGCTTCCAAAGACCCAAGATAATTTAATAAATACCCTATTTAGAGAAACAGTTTCTCACCCCAGAACCTGGTTTTGGGGTCCTCCAAGGCTGTGTGCTCCACAGTGCAGGCATAGACATCCCCCTCCTGTGGAGTGAAACTCAGGCTGGAGAACTGGTGGAACGTTCCATCTTTATTAGGATAGTACCGACTGAGAGACGCTCCCTCAGTCACCTCCAGGCCATTCTTGGTCCAGTGGACTTTGACAGGCGGGGGGTAGAAATGATTGGCAAAGCAGATTAGGGTGTTCTCCACCCCCAGCACCTCCTCAGCCCTGGGGTAGATGGTGCTCTCAGGGGCATCTGGGGGGGGAATACAACCACTAGCTTTAAAATCAATCTCTCACTGTAATACAGAAATGTCACTTTTCATCTTCGTTTTAATTATTGTCATAAAGTTGATTTGCTCTTTACCTTTTACCTCAGGTGGAAACTTTTCTTCTAATATCCAAAGAGCCAAGGCATCCTGACACAATCGTCTGCCTTTAACAGCATTCTTGTAGAAGTTACGAACAGTGGAGCTTGGGAATGGCCCCAGGAACTCAGGCAATGTCCAAACTTCCTGTCCACTCTGGAAGTCAGCATATACCACTTCCTCCCCATCCACCTGAAGCTCTGCCTCCGCCTCCACCTTTGTCTTCTCAAGACAGCCCTGCACATAGACGGTCTCATGAGGAACTGGAAACCCAAACAGATAACATACAAGTTCAGTTGAGTGATAAATACACCACATCATTTACATCAGCTTCAATCTTTACATTTATTGAACCAAATACTGGTTCAAAGTCTATTTTAAACCGTTATGACACTTCATATACCCAGTACCTTGAATAAATTAATATGACCCTGGCCCTAATTCAAATGGCATTAAAATCAATAAAAGACTTACTTTCTGCTGAAGTGCAGACGACCGCAGTAAGAAGGACAATAGCCACAGAGAGGTTCATCTCTCAGTTCGTGAGCGTGTGGGAGAACTCTGCCGAGAACAAGGCACTGACAACTCCAGTGCTGGTCCTTCCTCTCGTTTACAGATACTACTGCTGAACATGCATTACCTAGGCTAGAACCAATCAGAACATTTATTTCACTCTCACTCTGTATCCAGGAGGAAACAGTTTACAGACCAGATGCCTCATTTATAAAACTGGGCGGGGGATTCACGTCAAAAGGTGGCGTACGGACAAAACACAGAAAGTGCTTACATACAAAAATATTCTGATTTTTAACAGTGCGTATGCACGTCCCACGCCGGTTTTCCGTTAGAAATCACAATCAACTCGAAATTTGGCGCACGTGAGCGAGCGTCTTGTCCCACCCTTTTAACCGCCATAGTTGCCTATAAATAGTCAGTGAAACGCCACTAACTGATATTCCTCCATACTGACTGCATGACAACAAATCTCGACAGAAAGGCAATAAAAATAAACATTTCACCCAGTGTGAAATGGAAGTTCTTGTAGGAGAGGATGAAGAAGGAAAATATATGCTTTGGTGGACATAGTGGGGCTTTACATGTGGCGGACGCTGTGAATGCTGCTGGCTCAAATGAAAAGGTGGTGGGACAAGTGGAGGTCAAAAGGTGCATCGCCTTACACAGTGTTCTGCCACGGCGGAGGAACGGACACCGGAGCTCAACCCTCCTCAACCCCCTTGCCGGTATTATAGGGGAATCCCTCCTGAGTAGTGACTGAGGGGGACACGGACATGCAAGACGCACCGGATGATCCAGGTACGTAAATAGTATTCACACGTTTGAAAAGAATAAAGCAGATGCATTCAAGTTGTTTAAACATTTACACATTCTGGCGCTGCGGCGCGGGAACTGAGTGTTCCAGCGGGGTCGGTGGCGCTGCCGAGCGGGAACTGAGTGTTCCAGCGGGGTCGGTGGCGCTGCCGAGCGGGAACTGAGTGTTCCAGCGGGGTCGGTGGCGCTGCTGTAAGGAATTGCTATTTCGTATGCAGGTGACTAACTTACTGCTAATTACATGGCTACAACTCACAGTAAAGCCTGTGGGGTCCCCTACAGGATAGCTCCCACATTACACACATAATCTCCTTTGTAACCGAACACTGTGTGCCCGAAGAAGATTCTACGATGACGGACAGACAACTGAGCCAATGGCGGAAGACTACAGACTACAACCAGCTGAACCAATCCGGAGATCCAATCTTCCTAGAGTCAACCTACTTCCTGTGACGTATATAAGGGCTGTGCTGACTGTTTACGCGCTCTCTGCCTGCTGTTCCAACACGAACTAACGGAAGAGCCGTAATTACGCTGTACTACATATTTTCACTCTGAATAAACTGTTTACTTGTCATAAAATTTACCACTTAGTCTGAATCGATCCTTGACCGGCTCACCCATCTACATATCCAATTGCTAACACTGCCGAGCGGGAACTGAGTGTTCCAGCGGGGTCGGTGGCGCTGCCGAGCGGGAACTGAGTGTTCCAGCGGGGTCGGTGGCGCTGCCGAGCGGGAACTGAGTGTTCCAGCGGGGTCGGTGGCCCTGCCGAGAGGGAACTGAGTGTTCCAGCGGGGTCGGTGGCCCTGCCGAGCGGGAACTGAGTGTTCCAGCGGGGTCGGTGGCGCTGCCGAGCGGGAACTGAGTGTTCCAGCGGGGTCGGTGGCGCTGCCGAGCGGGAACTGAGTGTTCCAGCGGGGTCGGTGGCGCTGCCGAGCGGGAACTGAGTGTTCCAGCGGGGTCGGTGGCGCTGCCGAGCGGGAACTGAGTGTTCCAGCGGGGTCGGTGGCGCTGCCGAGCGGGAACTGAGTGTTCCAGCGGGGTCGGTGGCGCTGCCGAGCGGGAACTGAGTGTTCCAGCGGGGTCGGTGGCGCTGCCGAGCGGGAACTGAGTGTTCCAGCGGGGTCGGTGGCGGAGCAGGAGTTGAGTGCCCCCGGCGTCTCACTGCACCTTGTGCGTCACAACCCTCCAGCGGCCGTGTCCTCACAGATGCAGTCCTGCAAACGCAAAGAGACACCATCAACGCTATTAACTTTGTTTCTGCTGGCGCTTCTCTGTAAAGCTGGGCCCACTACAACACAGATCCAAGAGAACAGCTCTTGGTAATGGGAACCAGCTCATAAGCCACTCCTTATCATTGGCCAGTAAGATCTTGCTGGTCTCTGATAAATCGCTCTCGCCAAATCTTCCAACAGTGCCAAAGCAGCCATTGTGCGTCATTACGCATTGTAATTGCATGCGTTTTAATACCTATCCATTTGATTGTCAAAGCTACCCAATTGCGTAACACCTTCAGGTGTGGTAATTACCCTGATTGTAAACTGACAGTTCTGCACAACGAACATGTGATAACAACATGAAACTACACTCGTATCTGCCCTACTGAGGCATCGTAAACGGCTTCAGTTTAAACAGAATTTGGACTGTTCACATTAGTATTTATGAGAATACATTTCATAACATGCATGTATTGTTTAATAATTACAGATCCAATTAAATGATTCCCGATTAAACTGGACAACATGAGGGGTTCTTTGCAAAAACACATCTCCGTTTGTATTGATCCTAAATCGTGTCTTTCGTGTGTATGAACTCCAGGTAACTCATACCATGAGGTAAAATTTCCATTTCACACATTGGTATTAATTTCAAAGTGTTTCTTGTGTTTCCATCCTTCTGCCATCGGAGTCGTAGTTTGTCATTTCTGGAGTTTGTGTGTCCATGGAGGACCGCACATTCTCCCGTCAAGTTGTGTTATTTTTATAAATCAGTTTGCTTAGTGACGTACTCCTTCTGTGCGTAGCAACGTTTATAGAGGACTCTGGCACTATATTTAAGCAATAAGGCACAAAGGGGTGTAGCATATGGCCAATATACCACGGCAAGAGCTGTTCTTCTGCGCAGAGGAGTGCCTGGATACAGCCCTTAGCCGTGGGATATTGGCCATATACCACAACCACCAAGGTGACTTATTGCTATTATAAACTAGTTACCAACGTAACTCGAGCAGTAAAAATACATGTTATCATACCAGTGGTATATAGTCTGATCTACCACGGCTGTCAGCCAATCAGCATTCAGGACTTGAACCACAGTTTATAATCTTGTTTTAAACACTTTATACCACCAGGAGGCACTGTCACATCACCTACTGTATTTCTCTATTTTAAAAGGCAGGATGAATCCAGTCTTCTATTAGCTTTTTGATAAACCCTTTGAAATCTTGTTTGTTTTTCCTGGCCCAGTCAAGAATTTCATAATCAAAGCTGTCTGAATGGTCAAACACAGTTCATGGTTCAAACTAGACTTAACGATAACAGAAAGACACAAGCAGAGATCCAGCATAATCTTGTCTCTCTGGGTAGCTCGGTGTAATCTTTCTGCCCAACTGTCATTGATAATCCTAAACCTTGTCTTGGGTCTTAGTATATCTCAATGTGGTACTCACTTGATATAATTTACAATGGCGGTTCGGAAGGCTTTGTGGGATCATACCGGCAGCTATCGTTACTTGTATTTATATAAGGAGTCTGACATATTACTGAGGTGTGGCATCTGCATTGTAGCCAGTAGGGGTGTGGTAATTAAATAGCATATTCTCTGCGTTGCTATACAAGTAAGGCTCCATAGCTCAGTGGTTAGAGCACTGGTCTTGTAAACCAGGGGTCGCGAGTTCAATTCTCGCTGGGGCCTGACATATTTTGGCCCACAAAACCCAGCTGATTTGTGACCCTGAGAACAGTAGCACCTGTTGTCACACAGCAGCAGCCATTGTACTGTTGCTCTCTACAGTTAGCCAGCAACTCAAACTAACCCAGCCCTGGAAAACACATTAGGAAGTCTCTTCTCTACTTTATCTCCCAGTTTTGCTCCCAAGCAAAAAGATAACAGCGTCCGAAAGAGAAAGTCATCTCTTAAAGCTGTCAAATCTCATTACAGCAGGTGATTACAGAATGTGGCACAACTAGTTGGTTCAGTAAGGATGATAAGTATTTAGTTTAAATACATTAAAAAACAGGTAACAATATGTTGAGGGTAGATAAAACAAGTAGCAACACTATCATCATACAGCAACATAACAAACACAAATATGATTTCAGACAGATCAAGGAGCAATCATCATAGGAAGGTCAAGTTATTCACTCTATTGTTTTTCCTGTAGACAGCCAACTCAGATGTATAGACAGTAGCTAGCTCAAAGGGTCTGTGTAGACAGTAGCCAACTCAGATGTATAGACAGTAGCTAGCTCAAAAGGTCTGTGTAGACAGTAGCCAACTCAAAAGGTCTGTAGACAGTAGCTAGCTCAAAATATATATGTAGACAGTAGCTAGCTCAAAATGTCTGTGTAGACATCCCCATCATGACGTCAGCCAGATTGGGAGTGATAGTCTCTCGACACTAGAGGCGCTTCCCTTGTTGTCGAAAGGGGGCCAAAGTTATCCATTGGATCCCTCTCCCTGAGAGTCTCAGACACCTCCTAGACATTGTTCCCCATAATGGTCAATGTCCCTTCCAGGCCATGACAGACACACGCTGAACTCCCATCTCCCAGCAGGCCTTGAGGTCAGGGTACAATGCAGGTGGCCTTGCGGAGCGCCAGGTAACCGGTGACGGCGTCAGTGGGGAGCAGGCGCAGGAAGGAGAACTCCTCAGATGACGTGAACCTCAGCTTGGTCTGGGGGTCAGTGTAGTTCGCCTGACACATGGACACATAGCATAATGCAGAGTGAGTGTGTGTGTGTGTAGTTCACCTGACACATAGCATAATGCAGAGTGAGTGTGTGTGTGTGTGTGTGTAGTTCACCTGACACATACAAAATGACAACAGCTCACAGAGAGTCCATAAACATGTGTGAAGACTGTGTGTGTGTCAGTTACTCACGGGGAGTCCAGAGATGTCTGAGTATTTCTTGGCTGGCTTCAGGGAGGGAGGGGCATCGATGCTGTAGTCTGAACACAGCAGGCTCAAAGGTCAAATTCAGGCAATCAGAGAAGGCTCAGAAAGAATCAGGTCATGTGTAATACTGCACAGAGAAGTAGCTTATAGTTACACAGCCGTCTGTTAAAATCCCCAAAATGGGTATTCATTTTCACTGTAAACATCTTTCAAAGCAGAAACATTGACCCAAAACATCTTTCAGAGACACTCACAATTGGGGTCATTGATCTTCCAGGGTAGAGTCCGTTCCACTGCCAGAATCTGTTTCAGGTTTTTCCAGGTCCGGTTCTTTTTCCCTGCTGCAGCTCCCCCTATCCCTGAATGCTGTAAAAAGGGGGGAGAGAGGAGTGAGGCGAAGACAAGTGAGGGAAAGACAGAAAATGCTCTATCAACCAGTTATCATTTCACAAGTGTTCCCCCCCAGTCTGCTCACCACAAATATTGGGTCTTTGAAGGGCAGCGGTTTGGCTGCTGGTTCCGTTGTGGCTGGACCTACAGCGTCAGACACGCCCACTGCCTTCCCCTCAGACACCGCCTCCACTGCAGTCACCTACAGGGTCAGTTTAGCAGAATGCAACATTTTTAACGGATGTGAAATGGCTAGCTAGTTAGCGGTGGTGCACGCTAATAGCGTTTCAATCGGTGACGTCACTTGCTCTGAGACCTTGAAGTAGTGGTTCCCCTTGCTCTGCAAGGGCCGTGGCTTTTGTGGAGGGATGGGTAACGATGCTTCGTGGGTGTCAGTTGTTGATGTGTGCAGAGGGTCCCTGGCTTGAGCCCAGGTATGGGCGAGGGGACGGACTAAAGTTATACTGTTACACTATGTTTATACAACATGCCTCTCTGACATGTAAAATAAGTGATCGTGTAGGCTCTATTCATGGCATTTCTATCTGCAACGTTGTTTGGCAACTGAACTTGGCCCAGGGGACAGCTCAGCTGTTACATAACTAGCTAGACAAAGTGCAGCCAGCATTACAACCATTATGTAATCTCCCTACTTTTCACTTTTTTGAGTGATCTTTGGTGTTTAGAAACACAAAGAGATTAGAGTTTTTGACTGCAGAACGTAGATCATAGTTTTCACTGGGACTGATCTGGAGATGATGAATACGAGGTTAAAAAGTGGTGAAGTGAGGCTTTAACCGGGCACCATAGTCATGGACTGTTCTCTCTACTACCTCAAGCCTAGGTCCAAAAGGCTTCATAACAGCTTCTACCCCCAATCCATAAGACTCCTGAACAGCTAATCAAAGGGCTACCTAGACCCCTCTTTTACACTGCTGATACTCTCTGTTTATTACCTATACATAGTCACTTTAACTCTACCTACATGTACATATTACCTCAATTACCTCAACTAACCGGTACCCCCTGTATATTGTTACTTGATATTTATTTATTATATTGATATTGTTATTTTACTGCTGCGGTTTAATTATTTGTTACTTTGATTTTCTATTTTTTACTTAACTTCTTAAAGCATTGTTGGTTAAGGGCTTGTAAAGTCATCATTTCACTGTAAGGTCTACCTACACCTGTTGTATTCGGCGCATGCGACAAATACAGTTAAATCAAATTATTACAAATACGACCAACAAAAGTATTGTTACTGTATCATCGAAATCAGATAAACATTTTAATTGGTCTGTCTATTCCTCTGCGTATGTAGTAGCTTTCTAGCTAGCTAACTAAGTAGCTAGCTTCGGGGAAACTACCTGTGCTTGTGTCGGGTTTGCGATGGGCTGAAATTTCTTCTTCTTGCTGTTGTTCCCACTGGCGAGTACAGCAGGAGAGGTGGCGGTGTTAGCAGGTCTCTTCTTACCGCGGAGCCCGGCCAGGCTAGAAGCCAAAACCAACGTCTGTACTTTACCAGCTGGCGAAGCCGTTACCCTGATCGCCCCTTCTACACCCGGGCTATGGTTCGGAGAAGCCATTTCTCTGTAAATGATTTACGCAAAAAGACGGTTGAAATGTTCATAAACACATGTTCTATTGTCATTGAAAATATTTTTCGCGTAATCGTAATCACTTCCGGGTCAAAACTAGTTCTAACGGCCTTCTTCTGTCAGGTTTTATGGCAGACTACAACCTACTAGTGGTTTTTGCCGCCACCTACTGTTTGGCTGTTTGTCAGCCTACTATTCTGCATTATTAATTCATTACCAACTAACCCAACACCCTCACCACCACCACAGGACCCTATCTGATCCTACACCAGGCCAACAGCCTGGTAGGACAGGACACTATCGCTAACAGCTTGTAACTCTTCTGCAGTACAATCACGTCAGTGGCTGCTGCTGAGGGGAGAACATAGCAAATGGAATGGCATCAAACACCTGGAAACCATGCGTTTAAAGTATTTGATACCATTCCACGGATTCCGCTTCAGTCATCACCACGAGCACGTCCTCCCCAATTAAGATGCCACTGTAACCGATGTGAAATGGCTAGCTAGTTAGCGGTGGTGCACGCTAATAGCGTTGAGCCCCTGAAGTAGTGGTTCCCCTTGCCCTGCAAGGGCCACAGCTTTTGTGGAGCGATGGGTAACAATGTTTCGTGGGTGACTGTTGTGTGCAGAGAGTCCCTGGTTCGAGCCCGGGTATGGGTGAGGGACAGACTAAAGTTATACTGTTACACCACCAACCTCCTGTGAATCACGTACACCCAAATACCTATCTGCAGCTGCCACCACAACATCTATCCTCAGTGATTTACTGCTGCGGTTTATTTACTGTAGTCTTCTTCTACTGTTTAACTCTAAAATTCTATTTGGAGAACAGTTAAAACAAACAAAAATGTCCCCCAGACATTATCACCACAATATTAGGTTTATGACTCTCATCATACACAGCCTACTTGTGGAACAGTGCAACTTGAAATAGATGCATAAAACAGGCCAAGGCCGACGTCAAGTACCCACATCAATGTGAAAGTAACCGGGGCAGAAAACAGCTGACTGCGAACGCAGACGATGCCACAGACGATGCCACAGACGATGCCACAGACGATGCCACAGACGATGCCAGATAAATCCTACAGATGCATTGAAATAAAATGCATACGTTAAAGGAATTACTTAGGCCTACAATCGACAAGAACGCATAAAGACAAACAAAATCGACCAAGGAATGAAGAAAAACCTACACATTAAGGCGGCGCCTGTGATTCAGCACCGCTGAATGGACAGCGCCTTGGTCAGGTCGACATAGTGGAGCTCCGTGGGGTGTGACTGTCCAGTAGCCAGCTAGAATTAGGCTATTCACTTTAGACATTTTCTGGGCACAGTTGAGTAGCCTACAACGCTTATATGAAAATCATAACTGGCACATAGATCTTTAGAAGTTGTAGGATCAATTGTAACTCATGAAAAAGGTTTAAGACCCCCTGCTATAGGCTTATATGAAGGCATGCTTGTGGAACAGAGCATACAGTGTACAATGACAGTTCCCACCAAATGTGTTGCTCTGCATTCAGAGATGTTGCTTATAATGTGTAAGGCCAGCTGATGTTTGTATTTGCCTGTCTGCATTATTCACCAGGGAAGTGAAACATTCTGCGAATATTGAAGCATTGCATCAACAAGGTGTTTCTGAGAATATTAAAATGTGTCAAACGAACAAGGCGGCTTGGATTATATTGAAACATTTTGTATCAACAAGACTACTCTGAGAATACTAATATTGCAACATCATAGACAACACAGAGGCGGCCCGCAAACATTTCCCCCCGGCCAGCTTGTCTCTGTCTTTATATTATAGTGTGGCCTACGCAGCATTCATTACATCCAACAAAAACAGCTCCATATCTACACTAGAGCTAAATAACTTAGCAATATTTCATTCAGTTTTGCCAGTAAGATTGATCTATTAGAATATTCAGGAAGATGGTCAAGCAAGACTGATAGAGGGATAGGTGAACATACATTATACCAGGGCAGGTAGGCTACAGGTAGAGATGCAGGCAGAGGATGACGATGTAGGTCTACAGCAAGAGGTTTAAAAAGTTCGCCCAACTAGGTAATCAATAATGCTCAATTATTTCCATTATCATTCTGTCACTGCATGACAATGCACATTTGTTACAGCCTACAATCATTTGTTATTGTCTTTGAAGCCAAAAACAAGACATGCATTTGTGGGAAATGCTCTAAATAGCTAATTGTTCAGTTGTTTATTTTCATACCAATAGGCTTACGTGAAACCAAAATTGCACTAGCCTACTGGGTGAATAAATGAAAATAACAATTAGGCATACAGCTATCACAACAGATATGTTTAAATAGCAACAAAACAGCTTTTGGTTTCGAATGGTCACCATCAACGAGGGCTCCCCACCTCCCAATTAATTTAACCTCTGGCTATCAGATTAGAACAAGGTTTACAAGGCCATGTTCAAATGCCAACGTCAAATCCAAAGCAAATGGTGCACTGCCTAATCAGCTGACAGGCAACGAAAATGGCACTGTCTCTCTGCTTTCTAAAAGTGACAGAACATGGCAGTCTCTGCACTCTGCTTTTTTATTAAGTGACAGAAAATGGCACTGTCTCTGCACTCTGCTTTCTAAAAGTGACAGAACATGGCACTGTCTCTGCACTCTGCTTTCTAAAAGTGACAGAAAATGGCACTGTCTCTGCACTCTGCTTTCTAAAATTGACAGAACATGGCACTGTCTCTGCACTCTGCTTTCTAAAAGTGACAGAACATGGCAGTCTCTGCACTCTCTAAAAGTGACAGAAAATGGCACTGTCTGCACTCTGCTTTCTAAAAGTGACAGAACATGGCACTGTCTCTGCACTCTGCTTTCTAAAAGTGACAGAAAATGGCACTGTCTCTGCACTCTGCTTTCTAAAAGTGACAGAAAATGGCACTGTCTGCACTCTGCTTTCTAAAAGTGACAGAAAATGGCACTGTCTCTGCACTCTGCTTTCTAAAAGTGACAGAAAATGGCACTGTCTCTGCACTCTGCTTTCTAAAAGTGACAGAAAATGGCACTGTCTCTGCACTCTGCTTTCTAAAAGTGACAGAACATGGCACTGTCTCTGCACTCTGCTTTCTAAAAGTGACAGAAAATGGCACTGTCTCTGCACTCTGCTTTCTAAAAGTGACAGAAAATGGCACTGTCTCTGCACTCTGCTTTCTAAAAGTGACAGAAAATGGCACTGTCTCTGCACTCTGCTTTCTAAAAGTGACAGAACATGGCACTGTCTCTGCACTCTGCTTTCTAAAAGTGACAGAAAATGGCACTGTCTCTGCACTCTGCTTTCTAAAAGTGACAGAAAATGGCACTGTCTCTGCACTCTGCTTTCTAAAAGTGACAGAACATGGCACTGTCTCTGCACTCTGCTTTCTAAAAGTGACAGAAAATGGCACTGTCTCTGCACTCTGCTTTCTAAGTGACAGAAAATGGCACTGTCTCTGCACTCTGCTTTCTAAAAGTGACTGAAAATGGCACTGTCTCTGCACTCTGCTTACTAAAAGTGACAGAAAACGTGCAAAGGCTGGCAGCTGCTGTATTTTTGTATTTATTAATAGTTATTTTATTGTGATTTTTCAGGGGTGCTGCAGCACCCTCAGCACCCCTACTTCCCCCGGCTATGCTCTGACTACTCTGATCCTGGCAACTTTAACCTGCCTCTCTCACCTGACATTTCCAATCGCCAGCACCATGGGTCCCCCAAAGTTTACACACACCACTTTTTTCACAGTTTCCACACATTCCCTTTGTGTCATGTCCTCCTGCACACTTCTCACATCTAGGAATCTCCCACCTACACACTGCTGCAACATGAGCTTAACATCTGAAATAAACTTAGTGGGTTCTGCACAAATGGTCTCACAGGATAACTGACACATCCTAACTTAACTTCATCAGGTAAAGTCTCTGCATCAACACTCAGCAGGACAGACAGTCATCTGTGTTTCACCATGCTCTCCACCGGCTATGAGTCGCACCAAGCGGCGGGCGTCATACACCGGGAATCTTCCATTTCAGTTGCTCCTTCTAAACACAATGCTACCCCAGTTATCACTCCTTTCAACGGCTCCAACCTTTGGGATATGGAGGTGTCATAATACCCATAAAACCTAGCGGTCAAACACGGAAATGGTTCCAATTGTTATGTTTCACTATATTGGATCACTCCAATATATTGGTATCCGGTATCACTCCACGGAGGAGGGATACATCCGAGGTGAGGATTTACAGATTTACTCCCCTGTACACCTGTGTCACGGCTGGGGTCCGTACCTATATATAGACCCCAGTGCCTCGGCACACGTTCTCTACATCATTTTTGAGGCGCACCAGCACCGTAGAGGATTGGAGTGATCCATATAGCTCACATAACCGTGGTTACATACGTAACCTTCGTTATGTTTCACTATATTGGATTACTCCAATATATTGGTATACCCGTACCAGATTAGTCGGTGCTAGAGGGACCTGGCCAGCCAGCAACGAAGTCCCAATGCGGGACCGAGACGCATGGGCCGTCAGTGTGGAAGGGGGGTCCCGACACAGTCCCAGCTGGTCGCAGCACCGATCTCATCGAGGGGCACTCCTCTCAGTAGAGCCCAGGACGCAGTCACACCTCGTGTTGAATGTGCCATTACAGATCCCAGCACTGGCATGCAAGACAGATTTTAGAAACACTTAAAGTAAGGGCTGTATTTATATTTGACTCTATTTAGGCTACGATTCAAAAATGCTATTTAGCGTCAAAGTAGACATCATATAAGACTACAAATCCCTGCAAGCTCCTGCATGTCATCTCTAGGTCATCACCTTTGCTAACAGGTACATTTAAAGAAATGTAGCCAATTTACTCATTACTACATTAGATAGTTAATCCAGAGATTCTTACCTTTGCCTCTATTCGGCAGTCTTGTCCAGATCTTGATGGCATTTGTAGTTCTTTATGATGGCCACATTATCAGCAAATTAACATTTCATTTGTTGGGGGTAAACACAGGCGAATACACTGATAAAAGCTTGTCCAAGAGACATTTACATGGTTATTAAAACGTCATGCCAGGGTAAGCATACACAAAACATAGTTCTTATTTTGTGTTTCTAAAATCTCCTGTGGGAAAAATGAATGATGGAAAAAATGATTGGAACCATTTCCCCGTTTTGTAGGTTTTATGGGTATTATGACTCATAATGTGGTACTCTATTAGCATCTCCCTAACACAGGGGTAAACTACTGCATTTATACTTCCGCAAACCTTCCAAGAGGCCTTCAAAATAAAAGTATTATTTTTTGTGTGAATTACTGGCAGACTAGAGGCTGTGTTGCGTATTGCTGCATTTTGCAGGCTGTTGTGCACATTTTGGTCCACCGAAAATGGAGGAAGGGGAAATTTTAAATTTCACCACCATCTAACCCTGCACCTATACACTTGCCGCATTCAAAACAACTGTGAATTGGGAACTCTGAAATCTCTGACTTCAGACTTCGTTCAAGACAACTGGGAAGTTGGGGGAAAAAACAATCTCAGACTGGGAAAAATAGTTTGGAATGGTCCAAATCAGAATTCCAAGTCGGAAACTCAGGCATCTTTCTAGCGCTCCGACTTTCCGGCCTGAAGATCACTGACGTCATGATTTGACCTTTGAGTTCCCAGTTATCTTAAAGCACCAACTATCCCCCCAAAAAAGAACCCACCACCCCATCACACTACTTTCACACTAAACGATCCTACATCAGGCCTGGGAGGATGGAACCCCTTCTTTCAAGACTCCCTGTAGATCTTCTGCACTAAAATCTATCACACCCAAATATTTATCCCTGCTGCAACTACCACATCTATCTTCTGTGATTTCTGCACCATCAGCATAGAGCGGTTGATCACAATGGCTAGAAATGCTAGAAATCCAACCTTACTAAAACTCATCCTCTCTGGATCTCTCTTCAGGCCGACTCACTGGGGGGGCTCCCAGTTAAATCACTCACCCTTGGGCTCTTCTCCCCAACTCAAACTCTGGTAATCTCAACCCTTCGCTCTCTCACAGGGCTCTTCCCCCCCAACTCAAACTCTGGTAATCTCAACCCTTCGCTCTCTCACAGGGCTCTTCCCCCCCAACTCAAACTCTGGTAATCTCAACCCTTCGCTCTCTCACAGGGCTCTTCCCCCCCAACTCAAACTCTGGTAATCTCAACCCTTCGCTCTCTCACAGGGCTCTTCCCCCAACTCAAACTCTGGTAATCTCAACCCTTCGCTCTCTCACAGGGCTCTTCCCCCAACTCAAACTCTGGTAATCTCAACCCTTCGCTCTCTCACAGGGCTCTTCCCCCCCAACTCAAACTCTGGTAATCTCAACCCTTCGCTCTCTCACAGGGCTCTTCCCCCCAACTCAAACTCTGGTAATCTCAACCCTTCGCTCTCTCACAGGGCTCTTTGGATCACCTGCTGCATGGGAACATAGTCCCTTGCAAAAGTATTCATCCCTCTTGGCGTTTTTCCTATTTTGATGCATTACAACCTGTCATTTAAATTTATTTGAATTTGGATTTCATGTAATGGACATACACAAAATAGTCCAAATGGGTGAAGTGAAAAAAAAATGGAAAAAAAAACTAGTTGAAAAAACAGAAAAGTGGTGCGTGCATATTTATTCACCCCCTTTACTATGAAGTCCCTAAATAAGATCTGGTGCAACCAATTACCCTCAGAAGTCACATAATTAGTTAAATACATGATCTGTCACATTATCGCAGTATATATACACCTGTTCTGAAAGGCCCCAGAGTCTGCAACATCTCTAAGTAAGGATAACCACCAAGCAAGCAGTACCATGAAGACCAAGGAGCTCTCCAAACAGGTCAGGGACAAAGTTGTGGAGAAGTACAGATCAGGGTTGGGTTATAAAAAAATATCTGAAACTTTGAACATTCCACTGAGCACCATTAAATCCATTATTAAAAAATGGAAAGAATAAGGCACCACAACAAACCTGCCAAGAGAGGGTCGCCCACCAAAACTCACGGACCAGGCAAGGAGGGCATTAATCACAGAGGCAACAAAGAGACCAAAGATAACCCTGAAGGAGCAGCAAAGCTCCACAGCGGAGATTGGAGTATCTGTTCATAGGACAACTTTAAAGCCATACACCCCTACAGAGCCGGGCTTTACGGAGGAGTGGCCAGAAAAGAAGGCATTGCTTAAAGAAAAAAATAAGTAAACACATTTGGTAATCGCCAAAAGGCATGTGGGAGACTCCCCAAACATATGGAAGAAGGTACTCTGGTCAGATGAGACTAAAATTGATATTTTTGGCCATCAAGGAAAACGCTATGTCTGGCTCAAACCCAACACCTCTCATCACCCCGAGAAGACCATCCCCACAGTGAAGCATGGTGTTGGCAGCATCATGCTGTGGGGATGTTTTTCATTGGCAGGGACTGGGGAACTGGTTAGAATTGAAGGAATGATGGATGGCGCTAAATACAGGGAAATTTTTGAGGGAAACCTGTTTCAGTCTTCCAGAGATTTGAGACTGGGATGGTGGTTCACCTTCCAGCAGGACAATGACCCTAAGCATACTGCTGAAGCAACACTCGAGTGGTTTAAGGGGAAACATTTAAATGTATTGGAATGGCCTAGTCAAAGCCCAGACGTCAATCCAATTGAGAATCTGTGGTATGACTTAAAGATTTCTGTACACCAGCGGAACCCATCCAACTTGAAGGAGCTGGAGCAGTTTTGCCTTGAAGAATGGGCAAAATTCCCAGTGGCTATATGTGCCAAGCTTATAGATACATACCCCAAGAGACTTGCAGCTGTAATTGCTGCAAAAGGTGGCTCTACAAAGTATTGACTTTTGGGGGGGGGTGAATAGTTATGCACACTCAAGTTTTCTGTTTTGTTTGTCTTGTGTCTTATTTGTTTCACAATAAAAATATATTTTGCATCTTCAAAGTGGTTGGCATGTTGTGTAAATCAAATCATACAACCCCCCCCCCAAAAATCAATTTTAATTCCCAGTTGTAAGGCAACAAAATAGGAAAAATGCCAAGGGGGTGAATATTTCGCAAGCCACTGAATGACCTCACAGAATAACAACTATAACCTAACCTGATCAGGCAGAAACTCTGTCAAAGCTCAACAAGACAGACTGGGTATTCTCAGTCTCGCCATTGCCACCGGGTTTACGTTTCACCAAACACCAGGAATATTATTTTTCATTTGATCCAACTTTACACTCAACGCTACCCTACTGATCACTCCTTTGAGCAGCGCCCTGCTCCGGAAAGCAAAGCACGAGGCCTCGACACGCGCGCTCCCAATTTGTCCTTTACCCAGCCTGAAACAACGTACGGGTCGGGGAAAAAGCAGGAATCCAGTTTTTAAATTCCTATCGGTCCAAAATCCTCTATGATAGGTCTCCCATGGCAAACACTGGAAGTGTGTACCACAGCAGTCGCTGCAGGTACTTCACCCCGGTCTGGATCAACTTCAGAGCGCTCACTACTGCCAACAGACTCAAGGTTCTCAAGAGAGGAAGTAGATTTATAGGTCATTTTACTTGGTTTGTATTCAGGAGACGAAAGTAGGCACTCAGGAGAGGAAGGTTTGTTCTCCGGAGACATTGGCTGGTATTTTGAGCAGAACATCCCAAATAACACATATACACTTGATTGCTAGAACTAATTTCAAACAGCTTATTGAGAAATGATCATGCAGAAATACTCATGAGGAAAACAACATATCTCAATGGGCAAAAGTGCTACTATTAAATAACATTGTGTAATAGGACATTTATCAGATTTGAACTATTTAATTTATTTCGGTCTTTCAAAAGTTTCTTCAAGTGCAGTCGCAAAAACCATCAAGCGCTATGATGAAACTGGCTCTTGTGAGGACCGCCACAGGAAAGTAAAACCCAGAGTTACCTCTGCTGCAGAGGATAAGTTCATTAGAGTTACCAGTCTCAGAAATTGTAGGCCAAATAAATGCTTCACAGAGTTCAAGTAACAGACACATCTCAACATCAACTGTTCAGAGGAGACTGCGTGAATCAGGCCTTCAGGATCAAATTGCTGCAAAGAAACCACTACCAAAGGGGGAGCAATGGGCATAAGACTGGTGGAAATCTGTTGTTTGGTCCGGAGTCCAAATTTGAGATTTTTGGTTCCAACCACCGGGTCTTTGTGAGACGCAGTGTAGGTGAATGGATGATCTCCCCATGTGTAGTTCCCACCGTTAAGCATGGAGGAGAAGGTGTGATGGTGTGGGGGTGCTTTGCTGGTTACACTGTCTGTGATTTATTTAGAATTCTAGGCACACAACAGCATTCTGCAACGATACGCCATCCCATCTGGTTTGGGCTTAGTGGGACTATCATTTGTTTTTCAACAGGACAATGACCCAACACACCTCCAGGCTGGGTAAGGGCTATTTGACCAAGAAGGAGAGTGATGGAGTGCTGCATCAGATGACCTGGCCTCCACAGTCACCCACCCTCAACCCAATTTAGATGGTTTGGGATGAGTTGGACCGCAGAGTGAAGGTAAAGCAGCCAACAAGTGCTCAGCATATGTGGGAACTCCTTCAAGACTGATGGAAAAGCATTCCAGGTGAAGCTGGTTGAAAGAATGCCAAGAGTGTGCAAAGCTGCCGTTAAGGCAAAGGGTGGCTACTTTGAAGAATCTCCAATATAAAATATATTTAGATACGTTTAGCACTTTTTTGGTTAATACATGATTCCATATGTGTTATTTCAACACATGAATCATGAAAAGACCAGTGTTGAATATTGTGTTTTATCAATGTGAGTGGCAGAGGTGGAGTCTGGCAAATTAGGTGAGAGGTGGATAGGCAATTAGCACACTATGCTAGCAGCTGTCTAAGAGTAAACAGCTCTGGTGGGAAATTAGATTCATTATTCCACCTGACAGAGGGAGTGTGTGTCTGAAGGCAAACAATGTTGACGTGTTTGGTTATTTTTAATTATAGTATATAGAGAGAGGGGGAGCTATAACTCCTCAAATGCACTCCTCCAATAAAGCCCTAGTCTCTTTTTCACACACACATATACACTCCTCGGTTGAAGTTTAACACTATATCTGTGTGGTTTTGCATTACAAAGATGAACTGTGTTAGTCCATGTCTAATCAGGCGTATGCTGTGCTGGTGATGTTCCATAGAACCCTCAGTGTTCTCTGGGAGTGTTCTCCCTCATCACCTGACTCATGCAAAAACCATCAGCTCCTGGAGAGGGGAGTAGGAATCACATTTGGGCTAAGCAGTGGCTACCTGCATCCCATGAGTCAAAAACCTTGGTCCAGTCCACTTTTCAGGGCATGTACAGTACAGGTGTAATTTGAAATGTCTGCTAAGAAGTTTTTGATGGATATTCACAGAAAACCACCATGTTATTCTGTTTGTTCCATTCTTGTTCCTTTAACGACAGTTTATTAGAGAAAATGCCATTCCTTTGCCACTTGTCAGCCAGTTATTGCTATGCAAAAGACTGCCGGTCTCACAGTAGTTGACTGTTAATTAATTTAAACACATTTAGCATCTCCTGATCTCCCCACATACAAGCTGCTGATGCCTGCTTTTGGAACATCTAGATTTTAAAAAGTATAACAAATCAATTGAATATACAACGTCACAATAAATCCATTCTTTATTTTAGGCAGGTCTAAAGAAACAGAAGGGCAGAATATGAGTTGACCTATCTGGCTTTGTGTCACGACTTCCACCACTGTTCGGGCGGCGCTCGGCGGTCGTCGTCACCGGTCTACTAGCTGCCACCGATTCCCTTTTCTGTTGGATATGTCTCGGTCAGCCTGACCTTGGGTTATTACCCCGAGAGTAATGGGCAGGTGGAGAGAGTGAACCAGGATGTGGGTAGGTTTCTGCGGTCGTATTGCCAGGACCGGCCAGGAGAATGGGCGATGTACGTCCCATGGTCGGAGGTGGCTCAGAACTTCCCACCACAAAAGGACCAAGCAGCGTGGTAAGGGGGACTCATGGACTTGGGAGGAAATCCTGGACGGTAAAGGACCCTGGAGGCAGGCTGGGGAATATCCCCGTCCCAAGGAGGAGCTGGAGGCAGGCTGGGGAATATCCCCTCCCAAGGAGGAGCTGGAGGCAGGCTGGGGAATATCCCCTCCCAAGGAGGAGCTGGAGGCAGGCTGGGGAATATAACCGTCCCAAGGAGGAGCTGGAGGCAGGCTGGGGAATATCCCCTCCCAAGGAGGAGCTGGAGGCAGGCTGGGGAATATCCCCGTCCCAAGGAGGAGCTGGAGGCAGGCTGGGGAATATCCCCGTCCCAAGGAGGAGCTGGAGGCAGGCTGGGGAATATCCCCTCCCAAGGAGGAGCTGGAGGCAGGCTGGGGAATATCCCCGTCCCAAGGAGGAGCTGGAGGCAGGCTGGGGAATATCCCCTCCCAAGGAGGAGCTGGAGGCAGGCTGGGGAATATCCCCTCCCAAGGAGGAGCTGGAGGCAGGCTGGGGAATATCACCATCCCAAGGAGGAGCTGGAGGCAGCAAAGGCAGAACGGCATCGTTATGAGGGAACACGGCTAGCAAGGAAGCCCGAGAGGCAGCCCCAATATTTTTTTGGGGGGCACACGGGGAGATTGGCAGAGTCGGATTATAGACCTGAGCCAACTCCCCGTGTTTATCGTGGCGAGCATCGTACTGGTCAGGCACGGTGTTATGCGGTGGAGCGCACGGTGTCTCCAGTGCACGTTCACAGCCCGGTGCGCTACATCCCAGCTCCCCGCATCTGCCGGGCTAGGATGAGCATCCAGCGCGCCTGGTCTCCAGTGCGTCTCTTCTGTCCAGGATATCCTGCGCTAGCTCTGCGCACTGTGTCTCCGGTACATCTGCACAGCCCAGTGCGTCCTGTGCCAGCGCCCCGCATTTGCAGGGCGAAGATAACCACCACAAAAGGAATACGTACGCGCACCTTGGTCCACTTCCTTTGACGGCCGTGACACTATGCGCCATGCCATAGGCTGTAGGCTTGTTCATTTAGCAGACAAGACATGCTTATAAGTCCCATGCAATTATTTTATATTATATGATTTTGAAGTAAGGACATTATAAATTAACTTAGCTGAATACAATATAAATGATTTTTTTCCCATTCAGAGCTAAAGTGCGCCTATGAAGTTGCTATGTTGACTATAAAATGTATCATTTGAAACAGATACTATATGCTAGTTATTTGGCAACTTTAGTTGTGAATGATACAAACCCTAGAATGTCTTACCAATCAAAAGGTGGTGCTTTGTTCCTTGCATCAGGCAGCACTAGCTTCTCTCCAGCTCTCATCAAGTGATAACTATTTCACCCATCAGACTATTTTTCATTTCATTTTGTCTTTACTAATATGTAAAATGAGTTTAGATTTAGAATGTCCCATTATGAAATGGGCAGAAACAGGGGCAAGAGGGAAATCCATATCATCTGTATGCACTCAAATAGCAAATGGAGGCTACAGGTTCATTCCATGTTGGGTCGGCTACACAGGTTATTCTTCCACGCAACAGGTGATATTGCACACAAACTCTGTATGTCATGGGCTCTCCAACCCTGTTCCTGCAGCTACCCAGTGCTTCATTTGTGAAACCAAGTGAAATCTGTTCTGGAACATGATAGTAACATGTTTTCCCAAATAAACATATTTCATTAAACTGTTGACAGCCCCTCTCTACGAGCTGGAGAAAGGAATGAAGGAGAGAGGGGAGATGGAAATGTGTTGGTTCAGATATTGTGTAGCTAAAGGTAATGTGTCAGCCTATTGATTATATAAAACATATTTAAATAATGCCCTTTTACTAGGCTATTCAAAATCAAATAGAAATTCACTATAATGTAGTCTAACTCTGAATTTGTTTAATATAGACTAGACAAATGATGTACCATAGATATCTTAAATCAGCCTTCTGTAATATGTGGCTAGGCTATGTACTGTATAACAGCACAATCATTTCTTAAATTCAGGTTTTATTTTATATATTCAAATGGGTGTTTTGAATGAATCATCACCTTAGAAAGCACTGTCCATTCCGTTGTGTTAGTCTTTGAAACAACATCCACAAAGATCATGTTTTCCATTCAGTTTCAACCTGTTGTTGAACTTCTTTCTTCAAATTGAGTTTTAAAAGCACATAGTGTTTTGATGTGATTTTCCATTGCATTTGCATTGATGTCAGAGTGGTTGGAGGGACGGTAGAGCCCTGAGTACCAGGCCATTAGCGACCTGATGATCGTTAGTGAGTTGGGTACTACTAACACTAACTGTCCAGAGTGCATAAGAGGAGATTACACACACACACACACTAAAAAGCAAATGGTCCTATTAGTAACTCAGGGAGACTCAGGCCTGTCCCCATTCTACCCTGGTATAGAGTTTCTATCCACCTCGGTGGCATGATATATGGCTTAGTGTTCATGACCATCTGAGAACATTCAGTGAGGTTATTATCTAATCTTCTTTGCCACTGCCTTCAGGCAGCAGAGGAGTTCCTCAGGCAATACTAAAGTCAATAATCCCCTTTCCACTGTACCTAACAGGTACCTGGGGTTAATATGCCAACACGGTAAAGAACTGAGTCAGGGCTGTGGTTACTACTGTGTAATGACGGTGTTACTAAGGACTGTGGTACTGTACATGCTTACGCTGTGGTCGTTCAAACAGACTTATGCCTTTCACAAACATCTGTTACAGAGACTTGCCTGCAGGAGAGCCATTAGCTCACAGCAGCTCCCCCAGAGAAAGACCTGTCAGCATCCAGACCTCAACACAGGTTGAAGATAATATCATAATACATCATATATACATAATATAATATATACATGCCATTTATATAGGCCAGATGTGCAGTAGGGTTTGTGTGTGTGAATGTGTGTGCACAACAGTGTTGCCTGTTGTGTATCTGTGAAGGAAGGAATCTGTTGAGACAGGGGAAGCCTCTGACATCTGATCCATATTACATCCCCAGCAGGATACTGCTACATGCTACACATAAATAAGGCATTTCTGGAGACTCTGGTGCAAACAGGCATGAATGTTTTATGAACAAGGTTCAACTGTGAGCTGTAACTGTGGGGCACTGGACCCCCCAACTTCCCTGTCTTTAACAGACACATCAACTGTCAGATAACTGACTTCAAGAGACGTTTACATCAGAGCCATCTTGTTTATATTCAAACATCAGCTGCCCTCCAGCTGGAGATCTACAATACATGTTCCTGGGTTCTACAGAGGGCTCTGTACTCCACCTGGAGATCTACAATACATGTTCCTGGGTGCTACAGAGGGCTCTGTACTCCACCTGGAGATCTACAATACATGTTCCTGGGTGCTACAGAGGGCTCTGTACTCCACCTGGAGATCTACAATACATGTTCCTGGGTGCTACAGAGGGCTCTGTACTCCACCTGGAGATCTACAATACATGTTCCTGGGTGCTACAGAGGGCTCTGTACTCCACCTGGAGATCTACAATACATGTTCCTGGGTGCTACAGAGGGCTCTGTACTCCACCTGGAGATCTACAATACATGTTCCTGGGTGCTACAGAGGGCTCTGTACTCCACCTGGAGATCTACAATACATGTTCCTGGGTGCTACAGAGGGCTCTGTAATCGTCGTATTGATTAGATGCTCTTGCTTTCTAGTGGTCTAAATGAGTAAGGAGGCCTTGTTTTCATTAAAAGATATCTGCGTGTCAATCTTCAATATTCATCAATCAATACAGGACTTGCAGGCAATTATGAGATGCAGGTTTGGGATTCTATTGTGGCAAATAGAATACCTCACAACATGTTACTAGGAGCCTTTCTATCCAGCTATTTCTCAATGAACACAATCTCAGTGTCACTCGAGTGTGAGAGAGGAGGGCCATGGCATGCATGCAGCCGTATCCCATATCTCTCCAATCCAAAATGAGATCTACAATCGGCTTGCTATTTCATAACAAAGCATCCTTCACTCATGCCGCCAAACTTACCCTCGTAAAACGGACTATTCTGCCGATCCTTGACTTCGGCGATGTCATTTACAAATTAGCCCCCAACACTCTACTCAGCAAACTGGATGTAGTCTTTCACAGTGCCATCGGTTTTATCACCAAAGCCCCATATACTAACCACCACTGCAACCTGTATGCTCTCGTTGGCTGACCCTCACTACATATCCGTCGCCAAACCCACTGGCTCCAGGTCATCTATAAGTCTTTGCTAGGTAAAGCCCCGCCATATCTCAGCTCACTGGTCACCATAGCAACACCCACCCGTAGCACGCGCTCCGTCAGGTAATTGCACTGGTCATCCCCAAAGCCAACACTTACTTTGGCTGCCTTTCCACCCAGTTCTCTGCTGCCAATGACTGGAACAAATTGCAAATATCTCTGAAGCTGGAGTCTTATATCTCCCTCTCTAACTTTAAGCATCAGCTGTCAGAGCAGCTTACCGATCACTGTACCTGTACTCAGCCAATCTGTAAATAGCCCACCCAACTACCTCATCCTACTATTGTTACTTATCCTCTTCCTCTTTTGCACCCCAGTATCTCTACTTGCACATCATCATCTGCACATCAGTCCAGTATTAATGCTAAATTGTAATTATTTTCCTTACTCTTCTACATTTGCACACACTGTACATTTTTCTATTTTTCTTTTCTTTTGTGTTATTGACTGTACGTTTGTTTATATGTAACTCTGTGTTGTTGTTTTTGTCGCACTGCTTTACTTTATCTTGACCAAGTCGCAGTTGTAAATGAGATCTTGCTCTCAACTGGCCTTCCTGGTTAAATAAAGGTGAAATAAAATAAATTAATAAAAAAATCGATTTTGTTCTTGAAGGTTGTGATTTAAAAGCGGATTAATGTCACAGAGTTGATACAGTCTTCTGCTCCACTGACTCTCTAGATATGAGCCAAAGATCAGACCCAGAGCCTGCAGCACCACCCCATCGATCTGTGTCAGGAGGCCTTCGACTGGCGCCGGATATGAGTGAATGATGTGTACTGTGATATGGCTTGGTCAAATGTGTGTATGTTTGAGCTAATGGGTTGGGGTCAAATCCATTTCAATTCCAGTCAATTCAGAATGTAAACCAGGTTCCAAAATTCCACATTATGCTCATTAAAAGGCATTGAAGATCAATGGAATTTCAGGGTACTTACTGAATTGAACCGAACCTGGTGTGCTGTCTGCGTGTTAACGGAGGTGTCTCGCAAGGTGTGTGTGTGTGTGAGAGATATAAAGATTGATCACATCTGATGTGTGTGCTTGTGTGTGTGTTTGCCCCCAGGGAAGAGAGACCAGACCATCAGCTCATATTTCACACTCAGCTTTGGTGTCATTCCATATCAGTGGACACTGAGGGGGAGAGACAGCTGGCCTAGGAGAAGAATGGCAGAATGTGAGGTCTACCCTATTGAACCTTTATGCACCTATAAGTTGCTCTGGATCAGAGTGATGCGAGTGCTAAATGACTGGATTATAAGTGTGTGGCCAATAAGCAATGAGGCCAATAAGCACTATGAGGCCAATAAGCAATGAGGCCAATAAGCACTATGAGGCCAATAAGCAATGAGGCCAATAAGCACTATGAGGCCAATAAGCAATGAGGCCAATAAGCACTATGAGGCCAATAAGCAATGAGGCCAATAAGCACTATGAGGCCAATAAGCAATGAGGCCAATAAGCACTATGAGGCCAATAAGCAATGAGGCCAATAAGCAATGAGGCCAATAAGCAATGAGGCCAATAAACACCATGAGGCCAATAAGCAATGAGGGCAATGAGGCCAATAAGCAATGAGGCCAATAAGCACTATGAGACCAATAAGCAATATGAGACCAATAAGCACTATGAGACCAATAAGCAATATGAGACCAATAAGCACTATGAGACCAATAAGCAATGTGAGACCAATAAGCACTATGAGACCAATAAGTAATGTGAGACCAATAAGCACTATGAGACCAATAAGCACTATCAAATCAAATGTACTTATGTAGCCCTTCTTACATCAGCTGATATCTCAAAGTGCTGTACAGAAACCCAGCCTAAAACCCCAAACAGCAAGCAATGCTGGTGTAGAAGCACGGTGGCTAGGAAAACCTCCCTAGAAAGGCAAAAACCTAGGAAGAAACCTAGAGAGGAACCAGGCTATGAGGGGTGGCCAGTCCTCTTCTGGCTGTGTCGGGTGGAGATTATAACAGAACATGGCCAAGATGTTCAAATGTTCATAAATGACCAGCATGGTCAAATAATAATAATCACAGTGGTTGTCGAGGGTGCAACAGGTCAGCACCTCAGGAGTAAATGTCAGTTGGCTTTTCATAGCCGATCATTGAGAGTATCTCTACCGCTCCTAATGTCTAGAGAGTTGAAAACAGCAGGTCTGGGACAGGTAGCATGTCCGGTGAACAGGTCAGGGTTCCATAGCCGCAGGCAGAACAGTTGAAACTGGAGCAGCAGCACGGCCAGGTGGACAAGGGAACAGCAAGAAGTCATCATGCCAGGTAGTCCTGAGGCATGGTCCTAGGGCTCAGGTCCCCCGAGAGAGAGAAAGAAAGAAAGAGAGAAAGAGAGAATTAGAGAGAGCATACTTAAATTCACACAGGACACTGGAGCAATACTCCAGATATAACAGACTGACCCTAGCCCCCCGACACATAAACTACTGCAGCATAAATACTGGAGGCTGAGACAGGAGGGGTCAGGAGACACTGTGGCCCCATCCGATGATACCCCCGGACAAGGCCAAACAGGCAGGATATAACCCCAAACAGCAAGCAATGCTGGTGTAGAAGCACTTTGCCAAAGCACAGCCCCCACACCACTAGAGGGATATCTTCAACCACCAACTTACCATCCTGAGACAAGGCCGAGTATAGCCCACAAAGATCTCCGCCACGGCACAACCCAAGGGGGGGATGCCAACCCAGACAGGAAGACCACGTCAGTGACTCAACCCACTCAAGTGACGCAACCCTCCTAGGGACGGCATGGAAAAGCACCAGTAAGCCAGTGACTCGGCCCCTGTAATAGGGTTAGAGGCAGAGAATCCCACTATGAGACCAATAAGCACTATGAGACCAATAAGCACTATGAGACCAATAAGCACTATGAGATCAATAAACACTATGAGACCAATAAGCACTATGAGACCAATAAGCACTATGAGACCAATAAGCACTATGAGACCAATAAGCACTATGAGACCAATAAGCACTATGAGACCAATAAGCACTATGAGATCAATAAACACTATGAGACCAATAAGCACTATGAGACCAATAAGCACTATGAGACCAATAAGCACTATGAGACCAATAAGCACTATGAGACCAATAAGCACTATGAGACCAATAAGCACTATGAGACCAATAAGCACTATGAGACCAATAAGCACTATGAGACCAATAAGCACTATGAGACCAATAAGCACTATGAGACCAATAAGCACTATGAGACCAATAAGCACTATGAGACCAATAAGCACTATGAGACCAATAAGCACTATGAGACCAATAAGCACTATGAGACCAATAAGCACTATGAGACCAATAAGCACAATATGAGACCAATAAGCACTATGAGACCAATAAGCACTATGAGACCAATAAGCACTATGAGACCAATAAGCACTATGAGACCAATAAGCACTATGAGACCAATAAGCACTATGAGACCAATAAGCACTATGAGACCAATAAGCACTATGAGACCAATAAGCACTATGAGACCAATAAGCACTATGAGACCAATAAGCA